>NC_048424.1:16030235-16044664 GCF_013103735.1 Etheostoma cragini
AATGGGCCGAGGCGAGCCGAGGCGGGCCGAGGCGAGCCGAGGCAAGCTGTTACCAGCAGTGGAAAAACGCCATTAGTTATTTTAACCCACTTTTACAGCGTCACGTACAAAAAGAAATAAAGGGACATTTAGAATAGATAAAAATGTGCAATTAATTGCAATTAACTAGGACATTAATGCAATTAATCGCGATTAAATATTTGAATCGTTTGATAGCACTAACAAATATATATGTATATATATGATAAATGATGATGATAACTACAACATATTTGTTTCTAGCTAAACAGAGCGAAAGCAAAAGTATTGCAATACTCAATACAGATCGCAATACTTCTAGAATCGCAGTACAAATCTAATCGGCACCCATATATCGTGAAAAGAATTGAATCGGTACAAAGGCACATCGTCCCAGACCTTATTTGTTTCTTTTTGTTTATTTCACACGTCCTCATTGTACATTTAAATACAATGATCATATACAGGCTGTGTGAAATGGAGAACCCCAAATAAAATACTAAAAGTTTTTCGGAGGGGGCCCGACAACATACAACAAAATATACCAACTGAAAACTCAATTTATCATGGACACAATGTAGACATTTAAAAAAAAAAAAATAATAGTAATAATAATTTTTACAAAAACAACAGAAAAACAATCCGAGCACAAACATAGCACTTACAGAATAATCAACAATTATATGATGAGAGCAATTTTTTTGGAGAAGTTTTCTTGAAGATGAAATAGAAAGCAACAGTTTCATGTTTTCCTCGCGCTCGTTCCAGATCTGCGGCCCCCTACAAGCTACTCTCAGACTCGTTCACTTTAACCGTGAATAATCGCTTTTTTGGGAAGGACTCACTCAACCGGTAGTTCAACCTATGAATAACCCTGCACATGCATACTTTAATGCATCAAACCGATTGTTTTGTGTCTTTAAGTTCCCTGTGAGAAATCCCTCCTGTTTCAGAAGGCTTTCTCACCTTATATGGAAGGTTGTATAGATGGATATTCTGTACATAAACAAACAGTACTGATGACCGTAGCTCGGTGGGAGTGTAAGTATTTACTTTATTATTCGGAGTATTTCCCCATGTTTCCCATCATCTGTACAGGCTGTGTAGCTTTGTTGAGCTGTTTGTGTTTGTGTATCTAAGTGTGTGTTGGATGCTGTCCAGGCATTGTCCTTCACACAGCGGCCTGTCACAGACGTTAACTTTGTTTCTCCGTCTGTTGCAGCAAGGATTTCGAAGAGCTATTTGACGTCATCATCACGAACGCCCTGAAGCCCGGTTTCTTCTCCTTGGTGCCCCAGCAGAGGCCCTTCAGGACCCTTGGTGAGTACTGGCCTGCTGCTCTCATGTCCCGAAGCACTTTACTAGCATTTCTTAAATGATGTAGTATCTAAAATATCAACAAATAGCTAAAAAAACACCCATCACAAGTAGCCAGAGCCCAAGCGAACATCTTCAGATCACTTGTTTTGTCCAACCAACAGTATAGGTTATTCTTAATAACTATTTCCGCAGAGAATTGGTTCTGTTTTTAAAGACCATTCAAAACTTGTAGCCACACAAACTAAATTCCATTCACCCTTCACCTCCATTGTATTTAGATATTTTAATACCTGGAATCGCTAGTGAAATAGAAACTAACTGCATACTGTAGTTAGATACCACATTAGGTAAGCAACACAATGTATTTTCCCTGTAATTCTGGGGAACTGACCCTTTTTAAAGCCATGCTTTTGAGACATTTGCAATATCGCACATCCATTATTTTCAGAATATATTGTAGGGATCAGTCCAGCTGTAATCTTGTCAAAGGCTTATTGTTAATGTGAGGATTTTAAACAGCTGTTGGAAGACTTAGTGAGACTATTATCAGTTGCCAAGATTTCATTGGCTCAGTCCACACAGCATTCCTGAATGGGAGAAAAACATGCTCTGGCTTATTGGCATTTCTTTAAACCAATCACAATCGTTTTGGGCGGGGCTAAGCTCCGGACGGAGCCACGGTGCCGCTGCAAAATAGCCTCGGGAAGGAACTTGTTTTGGTGGAACCTGTGTACGTTCAAACGCTGTTTTAGTTGTGCAACAGTAACCATAGTCCTCAGAAATCCATCGGGGGTTAGAACGCCAACACAAAGACTGAGAAAGGGGACGGACAGCCGGACAAAAAGAGGAGTGGGATTTCCGACAGCACCTGAACAATCCAGGAAATGAAATGTCATTGGAATAGACTAGCCAGGTCACATGACTTCTAGCTTCCTGGGCAGTCGTCCCTCTCCCTTTAGCCCCGCCCAGGCATCTGATCCTGATGCTCATGTTGGAGGTGTGCACTGGCAGGAGCTGCCTGTTGGAATGCTCCCCTCATCTGGATTGTCTTCCTGCCAGTAATAACACTGGGGATGCATCATGTGTAAAAACAGGATGAGCCACTGAGTGAAATATTTCTCTCTCTCCCTCTTGCTCTCTATTTCACTCTAACTCTTCCTGAGTTTTGCCACGTGGGCAGAAGAGACATGAGTCTCCACTCTTCCTCTGGCCCCCACACATACTGGCTGCTCCTTTTTTAGTCGGCAACTAATAGCTAATACATTGGCAGTATATACAGACAATAATCAGCTCATAAACTATTTATTTGCTTCCACTTCTGTTAATTGAATCTTCCAGGAGCCTTGTCTGTGTGGAGGGAACGTGTTCTGCCCGTGCTCGTGTGGGTTTCACTGCCCCACCAAGCTTTCTGTTCTTGCACAGCAGTTTACAGAGACCTCTAGCTGCAAGTACAAACATCGGCAGCACACTGGATCAGCTGTAGCTCGCTGGCTTTACAATGTGAGCTTTGTGAGTTGGTTGGAATATCTGTAAAACGACATACAGTACATGATACCATTTATTTATTCATGGGGACAATGCACATTGATCAGCATCTCTGTGAATGCGCCAGTGTTAGCCAGCCGGCTCATTTTTAACTGCAGTCCTAGTTGGCCAGCATGCATGTCTTTATGTAATTAATGCATGTACTGTAATTGTAACGGACTGCCCGTGAAACAGGGTTCCAGAATAACTTTTCCACCTAGTTTGTTGCACCGTTTTTTTGGTCCAACATGGTATTAATCAATAACCATGCATGCTAATGAATAGTTGTCTTTATTCGCATACCCGAGATTTGCATTAATGTACATTTGAATCTGCGTTTTGTCAGAATATTACTCTCCTCTTACCGCTGAAAAGAACTCAGGAGGGTCCTTGAAGCTTTTGTGTTTCTTACTGTCGGCGTGCAACTTCAACTTAAACTGTGTTGACCCGGTAACAGGTTTTGAGTTGCCTGGCAACCCACACTGTCTACAACACACATGGTTAAAGGAAGTTGTATGAATCGAGGGAATAACTGAATGTTTCTTGTGGAACAAATTGATTGATGGGAAAACGTATCCCTGGTTTTAATATATGTTAGTCATGGCTTAATAAATACATTGTGAAACAAGGTTAAACTAGCCTTGGGTGAACTTTACCCCTGTGTTTGGTTAGCATAAGGCTCAGAAATATAGTATAACATGTGCTGTAATCACCAGAGAAAATGCTCCATGAGGTACTTTTGACTTTTTTACAGTAAAAATACCACAGCACGTTTTCAAATCTGCTGCTCACCACTGAGCTGCAGACCACATACCACTCATTCCTCTTTCTCGCCCACTCCAGTGTGCTCACAGCTGTTTGTGTGCATGCGTGTGTGCGTGTGTGTGTGCGTGTGTGTGTGTGTGTTTGCGTGTGTGCGTGTGCAGGCTTGTTTGTGTATGGGTGTGCGGGTGAGCATCTGTGTGTGTATGTGTGTGTGTGTGTGTGTGTGTGCGTGTGCGTGCAAGTGAGTGTATGCGTGCGTGCGTGCGTGTGTGTGTTTGTTTGTACCACCATGTGTAGATGTTCATTCCTGGTTTTTCACTCTCTCCTGTCGCAATATTTCCAGCAAATGAGACCTGAGTCTGAACCTGTTCTGGCCTTTCCGTGGTTGTCAGTGAGAGTGACAACTCACACAGCACTCCGACCCAGAGGAGCAGTTATCTGCCTCAGAGAGGCTGGTCCATTGATCCCTAGATAACAGCCCAGGAAACCATACTGCATTTAAAAAGCTATCTATCAGTTTAATGAAAGAGGCTTCACAGCACTCGCTGTGATGAATAAGTCATATGTGATTGTATTAGGCTGCAACTAATGATCATTTTAATCCTCAGTTCATCTGTCCATTATTTTCTGGATGAATGGATCAGTGGTTTTGGTCTCTAAGAGGTCAGAAACTGGGGATAAATGTGATGGCCTCTGGCCAAAAAGACTTTTTCCCATAGACTTAAATGGTAAAAGAAACGCCTGTAAATCAATGGATACATTTTTTTTTCAACCCCCGTAAAATGCCTTGTTTCACTATAAGGATTTGATCGATTTGGACTGATTGACTTTTGGAAAGTCTAGAGGAGCTGCATGATGAAATAATTGAATCCCCATTCAAGTAAGCGGAGCACTAAACCGGAAGTAGTCTCTAGTGCGCCTGCTCTATGGGTCACTTATTTCTTTAATAAATAAGTCATATGGGGTTGTATTAGGCTGCAACTAACGATCATTTTCATCCATTATTAATCTGTTGATTATTCTCTGGATAAATGGATTAGATGTTTGGGTCTCAGAACTCAAAATTACTCAAAATTACTGTCCCAGAGGAGAGAAGAAAATAGAACATGTTTACATTCTTCCATAAAGTTGGGATACCACCAGTTCATTTCCGTAAAAGTACTAATACCTCACTGTAAAAATACTCTGTTACCAGGATACATCCTGCATTGGAATGTTGTCATCAGGAGAATAAACTTAAAGCATTAAATGTTAAGGTTCTCAATGCGGAAACACATTTTACACATTTTGGAAACTGGATATAATCAAAACTGTTCTGTCAATCAGTATTGACTTATTATTTCAGATGGATTATATTGGTGGATAGCTGCATTTACTAAATCATGGTATTATATAAACTACGTCTGATTTGTGGGGAAAAATCTTAATGTGTAAAGTAACTATTAACTAAAACTGTTAGATGAATATAGTGGAGTAAAAAGTACAATTTTTCTCTCTGAAATGTAGCGGAGTAGAAGTAGAGAGTGGAGAAAAAGAGTCTGTAGAAAAATATGTGTTTTCTATTGCAGGTTCTTTTCATAAATGACGGCCATTTTTGAATAGGGCCGCACAATTAATCAAATTTTAATCACGATCACGATTTTGACTTCCCACGATCAAATTTGTGTGATCAAGCAATTATTGTTATTTTTTTTATGCGTCATTTCATAGAACACAAACCTGTATTTGTACCAGTGTTTCCGCTGGTAACCCTGCTATCGCAGCCGCCATGGCAGAAAACACAGAAGTAATTGAATGCAGTCATAAGTAATAGCTATGAGTAATAGCGTGTGAGACGGAGCTGCTGGACCTGGGCCAGAGATGTGACCCATGGTCAGAATATCATAGTTCATCAAAGTGCAGCGCAGTGACGATACAGATATTTCCATACACACAACGTGTGTAACTCTGCTGACCCGCCATTCGACCCGTGCTGGACCCGTTCATAATGAGTCAGCCGTCACTCTGTGAGTACGTCCATCACACTCCCTCTCTCTCCCTTACTCTTTTAATCAGTTATTGTTGACAAAACAAGTAATGAGCTTTCTCAGAGATACATAAAAATAAAAATAAAATCCGACTCTATTTATTTCAGATAGCAATTTTTCCTTTCCATGTGTTGCAGCTGTATGTCTATACAACAAATAACTTCAACATAAGAAGAATTGTGGCATAATATGGATGTGAAAGCAGTTCTAAATAGCTTATGTGACAATAAATAAAGGTTAAAATCTGCAAATTATAGTGATAAGTAATCGTGATTACAATATTGATCAAAATAATCATGATTATCATTTTTGCCATAATTGTGCAGCCCTTTTTTTGAAAATGATTCTTCAGTTTCAACCACAGTTTCAGTTGTAATAATTACGGTGATTGCATGTGTAATTGCATCACAGATTTCACTGTGTCTGCGTCTGGTCTCGTCTCAGTTTTCTCTGACATGGCCATTTAAAACAAGCTGTAGGTATTTAGAAAGCAACAGACATGTCCGTGCCAGCCTTTTAAATGACTCACAGCTCATTCATGTTACTGGTTGTCATCACTTCCCTGACATCCAGTTAAAACAAAGCATCACGTTAATAACCACAACCTGTTTCAACAGCCAGTTGCAGCCAAGAGTGACTAATAGTGCCATTATAATTATGTGATTAGATGTAATGCTCTGTGTAAGATTGGTAAAGCCCTTGCTTTTTCATCATCTCATGTACAGAATACAGGCATAAAGGTTAAAACAGCCTTATGTAAGCCTGGTGTTACTCCACAGATACATCCAGGACAATTTCAATTATCCAGTAATTCACAAGATGAAGCAAAGTTAAAAGTAGTTTCTATCCCCACAATCTTGTTAAATCTTTGTTGTTAATCTCACAACCGCTGACATTTCTTTTTAAAAAGGCCCTACTCTAGACCATCAGAAGTAAATTTCCAGGATAAAGACAGACATGGTGCGTGATACCAGGCTTTGCCCCTCCACTTTTGCTCTGGTGTCTGCTTGGTTCTTTCAGGGAATGGTTGACCTCGAATCCACACTACTACGGCAAACTACTACAGTTACCTTCATTTTAATATTGAATGTGTATTTTATAAGTTCCACCAAATCAAGTCCCTTACCGAGACTTCTCTGCAGAGCCACCATGGTGCGTCCAGATCTTTGCGCCACCCAAGGTGATTGTGATTGGTTTAAAGAAATGCAAACAACCCAGAGCCTTTTTATCTACTATTCCCAAATATACCTGTGGTGAAGCAAGACCTCACTCCACAGCGCTGTATACGTAAATATGTCCTGCATTACGAGACTAGATAGGCCCTGCTTTCCTGAGAGTATTGGGAACAGTCTCACAGTCCATATAATTCACTATGTGCCAAAGGCGTTCTGTGTGGTTGTGGGCCCGCGGGTGACTGCTGTGGTGAGGTTTCACTGAGACTGTGCAGCCGCAGAGCAGCTGGTGTCTCATTCTGTTTCCTCTTGCAGTGAACGACGTGGAGGAGAGCGAGGGGCTGCCGGCGCTGGACAAACCCGGCTGGTACTCCCAGGGCAACTGGCCACACCTCCACGAGCTGGTCAAGACCATGACGGGCAAACCAGAGCCCAAGGTAGGCCACCCCGTCTTGTATGTCAGGGATTCCCAACGCTACCGGTTACATGTAGGCCTGCACGATAAATCCTCATAAAATCACGTCCTTAATCACCCGTTAGCAATTTTTTGAATTACTTTGATTATCATTTAATTTTTTGAGCTGACTGCATCACATGCAGTACTTTGTTCTGTGAGTTATAAACATAGACTGTTTAAAAAAGGTTCCTCTCCCTTCTCTTTATTGAAGCCTCTCTGTTCATAGGCTTGTGGTGATGCGCTGTAGGTGCCAAAATAAATCTAATGGTACTGTTTGGTACTGCCAGTTTGTTTTGTTTTCTCATGGTTCATGTGTGTGCAATACACTTTGTGAGAAAAGAAATCATGGCAGAGAATTGTTAATTATCAATTCGAAGCTATAAAAACGTAATTCACATTTTTCCCTGAATCGTGCAGGTCGACTGTGCACCCCAGAGGGCACTGCTGCACTTGCACTTTTTTGGAAAAAAACTTAAATTATGATGTGATTGGAAGAATATATCCACATACTAACATGAAGTCAACTGTACAAACTGAACACTACATGTTACAGTGTGTAAGATAAAGCTAGTCAGCAAGAAAGCACAGACAGTTAGCTAACAGTAATGAATAAATGATTGAGATGAATACACCATTTAAAGGAACGACTTTGCTGGAGCAAAAAGGTTGCAGACCACAGCTGTTTGTACAGTAACAGGAGTCAGCAGTCAGGCCTCTGCCTGGCTCACTTTCAGGTTGACTCCAACTTTTGGTTTTTGGCAGAGGCTGAAAGAGATGAGGGCTTCACAATAAATCAGCTCAGGGAGATTCACACTGGTGTGATGGAGAGGAGGAGCGTGGCCCTGGGCAAGACTGTCAACAGGGCCGCTGTGTGCCAGCATGTTGGGAGTCCACTGATGAAACAGGCCACACAGGGCAGCCAACTGCCCTCAGACTTCTCATGTACAGTACACTGCAGCCCATTGTTAGGGACAGTTTCATACTGATCAGATGGCTCTGCTTTACCTCAGGTAAGGTAGAAAAGGAGCCTAATAAAAAGCTTTTTTAAATTTACATTAAATGTCAATGTTGATCAGTATATCACCTTTCATTACATGTACACCCAAAGGGCTTTACATTAAAAATAGCACAGACATTAAAACAAAGCATGACCTGAAATAGGAATACACAACATTACAATCAACAAAAACAAAAGAGACACACAGGTGTGACCATTCAAATTCATCAACACACAAACACACACACACACACACACACACACACACACACACACACACACACACACACACACACACACAAACTGTAATTTAAACAAATGCCTGAGAAAATAAAAAGGTTTTGAGTGCTTTGGAATGTGGACACAGTTGTGTCGGGAACTTACTACAAAAGTCAAGGCACAGTCATGTTATGTTATAGAAATGATAAATGGGCTAAAAGCAGAATTTATCAGACATTTTCCCGACAATAAAACCTTTTCAGGAACAATCCAGTTTTGATTATACAGTAAGAGAATCATGCATGTGAACTGCCACACAGACCGGGTTTTTGACCAGGATTAAAAGGCACAAAGAAGCCTTGTAGAGCAGAGCAGCAAGAGCGACAAGAAGAGCTTCTTTACTAACATGTTTTCGGGCTTACAGGTGTTCATGTGCATGTCAGTAGAACAAGTGCTTGAAAGAAGATTCAACACTTTACTGCCACACCAACCGCTCCTAAGCATGTGTTGGAGTGTGCTTATGGACACATTAAATCAACTATTAGGACACAGACTGACACACAGTGAGTAGACTTTACAAATTGCTGAGTCATCTGGCCCTCAGCAGTCTGAATGTGAGCCAGCAACAAAAAGTGCACATTTGACAGTGGATTGAAAGCTTTTTGGCTTCTGGCTCATTGCAGGGGGAGGAAGTTTGCTGTCCCTAATATGTAGCTAAGATCCCTCAAACAGTGCTGTGGTTCAGAGTAATATACTGTAGGTTAAAGTGTGTGAAAAGTTCACTACAAAGTGGTGTAACAGTTTCCAAACGTTGTGAACGCTGTGTTGTTTTTTTATCGAAATATATGTTCAAACTCGCTATGCGCGCATGAGTAGTTCCGTCTGCTTGTGGTTGTTGCCATGGTGAATCGTAGTTGTAGAAGTAGTATCATGTTTCCATTCATGCTGCCTTTTTATTGTGGTGGTGCACGACCTTAACTCTTAGTGAACCTACTCAGATCAGCTGTTCTGGACCTGGAATCTCAAGTTTCCCATCTCAGGGTAAATCAACTCAGAATTCATGGTTAGACTTTGTTTAACACTTTGTCAGGGTTAGAGTTTGTGACTCACCCAGCCGCTGATTCATTTTGCATTCTTTGAGCCGGTGCTGCCACCGTCGGACATTTGGGAGGTACAGCCTGCTCGTTGGATCCAAGTAGCCCAGCATCTCTCGCCGACTTTGCCGCCAGACCCGCTCCTTGGAGAGTTAGCTCAGGTTTTTCTTCCGCGAGGAAATGTGTGGTCTGTGATTGTTTTCCCTCCCAAAACAATCTCAATCTGAAACTCCTCTCAGATCAATCGTTAGCCTCCCCCTCATGTCATTAGTCAGCCGTCCCCTCCCATCAGGCTATCTACACACACTATTAGCTGACACAGACTAAAACGTATCAGCTAACATTACGTCAAAGTAGTGGTTTTTACAGTGGCTGTCATGGGACCCTTAAACAGTAATTGTGTCACAAATTTTTTTCTTTGACCTTAAGTAAAATGAAACTACTTGGCCTGCCCAATCAGAACTTCAAAGTTAAGTGTGTTGGTGTGTTGGTGTGCAAAGCGCAAACACAACAAGCATGGTTTGCTGTTGTGGCCAACAACTGGAAACTTTATATTTGTTCGGCTGCTATTTCATCACTAAATTCACTTCTGAGACTTTTTTATGCAAGAAAACTCAAGTATGGGCCATTTTATGAAAATTGATGGCTAATGGCAAATATTTTCAGAAGCTTGACAGTGTGATGTGACAGCCGGCAGGTGCCTGCCGAGGTCGCTGGCTAGCCGCCCGCCCTGTCTTCCTTCAATATACCCACTTAAAAATGGGAATTGATATGTAACAACATAGTAATTATTATTTTGATATATTTTGAGTTTGGCCCCCCATCCTGACCCATACAAATACAGTACAGTATACCCACTAGAGTACATCAGGCTACACCACAGGTCCTAGCACACTGGGGCCTGGCAGATTGAAAGTTTCTCACAACTACAACAGCTCCTTTTTTTTAAAGAAAACCTCGTATTTACTGGATTTGGGACAACGGCTTTGAATTCGTAACCCCCTAGATTCAGGCCCACCTCAACCTGATCCAGGCCCACCCAGCTGTCACAATCTGCATCCACCACTGGTTAAAAGACCAGTTTGATGACAGTGAATGGAATACTGAGGTGATTTAATGAGTTTTGTACAGATAACATCAGCTTTAGGCTAACGTTACATGCTTGCTGACACTACTTAGTAATTAATCAAAACAGTCACAGTTTTCTAGACAGTTACTCATCCCTTTAGAACGCTTTTGCCCCAAAGTTCAAAATAAGGGGTACTAATAATGCAAAAGATAAATAATTTTAGCTCCATTTCTTTGTGTATCTTTAAGTCTAAGCAGGAGCCAAGGATATGACTAAGATGAGTGTGACTGTCTCCCAGTCCTGCCAACATTTAGTTGTTCCTGATGAATATTCTAATTCATGATATGATTAAGTGGTAGTTCATATATGCCTATATTCATTTCCTACCACTCTTCATTAGAAAAATGCACATTCAGTTCCCTCCTTCTTTTTCTTCTTTAAATATTTTAGATAGAATGAGGCTGGAATGCTACCATTGGCTTGACAGCCGCTGTAGCTTATCAATTATCCCCCCTAAGGAAATGGTGCCAAGCTTCCACCATTTTGCGCAAATGTCAGTGAATGTTGCTTCAATTTGGTCCAGGGACGAACCACGTCAGGCTTAAAGGTGGTAACACGAAGACGCTACAGATCAGGCACAGGCAGAGCTGCATCACCCACCCGAGGTTCACCCAGCAGTTCTCGTCATCGTACACATCCCCACACCCCCCCAGCCCTCTTCTAAATGCCCTCTCTGTTCCCCAGCCACGTGGAGAAAGCTCTTGTGGAATTCAGTGTCAACCTGCACTTATAGCTGCTTTAAACACTCCTCCGGGGTGACCTGAGGCACTCTGTGTTTTAAGTTCTCTCCACTTTCACCTGACAGAGCTTAGTGCAGGTGGGCTGAATAGAGGCATTCAGGGAAGATTACAATCCCTTCTAAGCACAGAGCTGAACCTGCGGGACACATGGAGACCTGGGTACGGGCCATTTTGAGGTTTCTGTGCGGTTTTTATTAGTAACAGAGGAGCTTGGATTCAGGACCATCTCAGTTTAGAAACCCAATGAAAAAGCAGGTGATGCTTTGTTGAAAAGGTTGAGGATTTTCCTAATAATTAAGCGTAGGATATTGCACAGTCCCATTAAGTCATAGTTATGATAACATTTATTAAGTATTGGCTAACTTTCTTTAAACTACCAGGTAGATCTGCCTTGTTCTGCTTGGTGCCAACTGATCTGAAAACATGCAATGATCTCATTCTGTTGGCAGAATGTTTTTTGTGGAACATGTTATGTTCCACAAAAGTGGAACATAACATTAAGTTATTTAAGTCGTGCAACAGAAAACTCCGATTGGACAGATAGTCTAGCTAGCTGTCTGGATTTACCCTGCAGAGATCTGAGGAGCAGGTAACCATAGTCCTCAGAAATCCACCGGAGGTTAGAACACCAACACAGAGAAAGAGGAAGGGGACGGACATCCGACCGAAAGAAATGACATCCTGCCGAATGTCCTGCAGCACCGGAGCAATCCCTAAAAAAAACGTTATGGATATAGGCTTGTAATGTCAGGGACTGTTGCGAAGGAAGGCAAGGCTTGGCCCTAAAGTTAATAGAGATTAATTAAAGACAGGTAACACTGACTGGGAGCAACAATCCAAAAATGATAAACACCCACAACAGGGAATCATGACAGGTAACTCGGAAACTAAACAGACCACACAGCAAACATAATGAGACAACCCGACAACGGACAAGGGAAACACAGAGACTAAATACAAGAGATGACGAGATAAAGTGACAGGTGATACTAGACTACCAAAATAAAACAAGAATTGGAAAACCAATAGAAAACATAAAACCAACTAAACACAGAAAACTTGACACAGGGACTAGATGTGACACGTACCAAACAGTGAAAACATGGCAAAATGAAAAAAATGTAAAAAGGTTTTGCCCTGCTGTCTTGTTGGCCCCCTCCTCTTGCCGTGCCCCGGGCCCCACAGTCTGCAGCACAATGGGCTCATTAAGGCCCCTCTGCATGCCTGCAGCTCATTTTACCTTGGGCCTGGCTTTAGCTCTAACTGCTCCTCTGAGTGATGAGCTGATAAGCTGTTTCTGATCGCAAGACTATAACTCTTGACTCTGAAACACACTCAGGGCAGAGAGCCTTGAACTATATCACCACTATGACATCCATCAGGCACACTCAGTGCATTTGCATGCAGTTTAAACATTATATTGTGGTTACGGCAGTACTCTGATTTCTCAAACGCCATGTAAACACCTTACCCCGGTTAGCAGATCTAGAGAACCCCTACAGTAAGAGTGTGTGAATGAAACATTAACACCAATTTAGTGATTGGTCTGTGTTATTTTGACATAGATCAACTAGAACAAAAAGGCAGAGTGAAACCTACTCTACCGGAGGTAGAGTTACTCCCGTCATCGTCACGTTCTTTGCCATTCATGTACACGGGGAGAACTGGCATAATCTGGACAATTCACTTAACTTCGGGGTATGACCCCGGTTAGTGCTGTGAATGTAAACGCACTGACTGGGACATAGAGGCGTCTCTCTGGAGTCCTGTCTCCGATCTGTTCACAGTATAATGAAACAATAATTCCTTGTTAGGCTTTACAGATGTTTCCATCAGATCTTCTTCACCATCTTTTCACTGGGGGATTAGTGACACCCTTTGTTTTTTAAAAGGATCTCCATTACCTGATGCCCCAGCAGTCAGCCACTCTTCGTGGGGTCCAAACAACAATACACATTACATTAAAGATGTTCCCTTACAATAATAAATGTAAAATCTAATTAAAATGCATATATATATATATATATATATTATACTGCATAATTGTTTACGCAGACCTTACAAACATTTCCCATTGACAAGTTATCAAGCTAAGAGTCACACTCTGCAGCTATAACATTATAACAACCCACAATCTAAAACCTGTTCGCACAGAACACATATTTTCATAGAGCAGC
Source organism: Etheostoma cragini (assembly GCF_013103735.1). Classification (NCBI taxonomy): domain Eukaryota; kingdom Metazoa; phylum Chordata; class Actinopteri; order Perciformes; family Percidae; genus Etheostoma; species Etheostoma cragini. Next base: position 16,043,875 of record NC_048424.1, read on the forward strand.
AATTATAAAGCACAATAGGAATATTTTAAACGGTGTAAGAATCGTACAAGACTTAAACACTTACGTTCCAGTATTCAATATATTTCCTCTGTATATACTTATTGAAAAATTGATTTATCTTTAAACTAAATCATGACTCAACCCTACATACTGTGTTCAGACCAAAAGCACCATTGAATTAGCTCAGACTGCTAATTTACCTGACTACCGGAGTCATTAGCTCAGACTGCTAAGATACCTGACTACAGGAGTCATTAGCTCAGACTGCTAAGCTACCTGACTACAGGAGTCATTAGCTCAGACTGCTAAGCTACCTGACTACAGGAGTCATTAGCTCAGACTGCTAAGATACCTGACTACAGGAGTCATTAGCTCAGACTGCTAAGATACCTGACTACAGGAGTCATTAGCTCGGACTGCTAAGCTACCTGACTACAGGAGACATTAGCTCAGACTGCTAAGCTACCTGAATACAGGAGTCATTAGCTCAGACTGCTAAGCTACCTGACTACAGGAGACATTAGCTCAGACTGCTAAGCTACCTGACTACAGGAGTCATTAGCTCAGACTGCTAAGTTACCTGACTACAGGAGACATTAGCTCAGACTGCTAAGATACCTGACTACAGGAGACATCAGCTCAGACTGCTAAGCTACCTGACTACAGGAGACATTAGCTCAGACTGCTAAGCTACCTGACTACAGGAGTCATAAGCTCAGACTGCTAAGTTACCTGACTACAGGAGACATTAGCTCAGAGTGCTAAGATACCTGACTACAGGAGTCATTAG
>NC_048424.1:16044764-16071257 GCF_013103735.1 Etheostoma cragini
TCAGACTGCTAAGATACCTGACTACAGGAGTCATTAGCTCAGACTGCTAAGATACCTGACTACAGGAGTCATTAGCTCAGACTGCATGTCTACCTGAATACAGGAGTCATTAGCTCAGACTGCTAAGCTACCTGACTACAGGAGACATTAGCTCAGACTGCTAAGCTACCTGACTACAGGAGTCATTAGCTCAGACTGCTAAGTTACCTGACTACAGGAGACATTAGCTCAGACTGCTAAGATACCTGACTACAGGAGACATCAGCTCAGACTGCTAAGCTACCTGACTACAGGAGACATTAGCTCAGACTGCTAAGCTACCTGACTACATGAGTCATTAGCTCAGACTGCTAAGTTACCTGACTACAGGAGACATTAGCTCAGAGTGCTAAGATACCTGACTACAGGAGTCATTAGCTCAGACTGGTAAGCTACCTCACTACAGGAGTCATTAGCTCAGACTGCTAAGCTACCTGACTACAGGAGACATTAGCTCAGACTGGAGGAGTATGTATAGTTGGTGCGGTTCGAGTAAGGATCACGTTCTCACCACAAACAAACCACTCCAGAGTTGGACTGGCAGCGTACCGAGACCACCTCTTCAAGCAGATCTCGGTACGCTTGTTTTGTTCGCTTTTGGTGCGCACCCGAGTGTGATTGCCAAGTTCTCACCTGCCCGAATGAACCGCACCAGCGGAGCAAACCAACTCTAGTTCGATTAAACCAAACTAAAGGCTGTTGGTGTGAAAACACCCTTAGATTAGAGAGTTGTGATGGTGTGTAATACAGTTTAGTATTGAGCTGAGCTCTTTTTAAAACATTTGGGAAAGCCAATGTCAATTCTCAATTTAATCAAAGTCCGTCGCATCGGAATTGCTTTGAATCCATTCAGTAAATGGCCATGCATGACACTTTGGGGCCGCTCAGGAAAGTTTAGATAACATGAAACTTAGTCTGTGCCAGTAGGAGTTGCAGTGTGGCAGAGTGACTCATGCTCGGGTTAAAGGATAATAAACAACAGCTAAAGGCTACAGCCAATGAACAGTGTCACGCTGTGTGGATGGGGTTGGAGGAGAAGTGTCAACAGCCTGCAGTGGGATTCACATCATGGTGCGTTGCTCATGCAGAGCTCAGTGTTGTTCAGGCCAAAGGAACTGGATCTGTTCTAGGGATCGACCAACACTGTTTTTTCAAGGCTGATTATTAGTAGTTAATAAAACCCATAACCCATATTTGGAACCAAAACACATTGAAAATGAAAATATTTCAATTATTTCAGTCAAAATTAGGATTTTGGAATGTTACAAACTGCAATACACAACTTTGTTTGAATGCTTTAAGCAATTATTTCATAAATTAGAAAGTTATCAACATAATACCCAGTATTAGAGAGTCAGATAGTGTTGGGGGGGCATAAGTCAGACTCAGTGGTTAGTGAAGAGGAACAGTCACAGAGCTGTAGCCGAGCCAAAGTAGAACACTTCAGTTAGCAGGCAAATAAAACGGTTATACAGATAAACGTCTGCACACAATGAATCACTTCTGTGATATGTTACATCTGTGCTGCAATCCTTGGCCTCTGTAAATGTTTATCATAGTGACCCCATGGCAGCAGCACTGCAGAGTTATGAAAAATGTAGGGCTTTTGGGGGGGTACGAAGACCAGCTGTGGGTGTTCTGGGAAAGTCTGGCAGTAATGTGACTCCTGCAGACCCCTCCGCACAGGCCCGGCCCTGTCTGTTTGTTTACATGTTGAAGGCCGGCGTCAGACACAGCAGCACACTGTGGGGCGGGGTGGGGGACACAGCTACTGGAATGCCTTAAATCCTCCTTACCGTCTTCTGACTCCCGTAGAAAGGTCTGCTCTTTTGTAATCCAGCCTTTACTTCAGAGACAACCGTGCGTCACTTTATAACGCACGTTAATGCTCCTAATGCTCTCCTAGCTGCTAGCATGGCACGCCCTCATACAGCTTCTGACTGGCTAGTAGTCCTTACCTAGGTACTGTCAGGGCACGCCCTCATACTATGCTTCTGACTGGTTTGTAGTCCTTATCTAGGTACTGTCAGGGCACGCCCTCATACTATGCTTCTGACTGGCTAGTAGTCCTTACCTGGCTACTGCGCATGTGCGACTCCCAACAAAGATTGAACAAAAGTGAGATATCTCACTCTGTAGCTAAAACAGAGAGCTCAACACACAGGGTGAAAAGAGGAGCTGCAGCAATGTGCAGTACAACAAAAATATGGTGTTTTCTGACAATTAAACCACATAAACCTATTCTGGTAAAACTTCTAAATATAATTATGAACATGAAAACTACCATAATATGAGCACTTTAAATCTCTCACACTAATACAGACACAAACAAATATTATCCCTACTTGTCATATGTCCAACCCGGCCCCCATATCAATTTAGGTTCACAATGAATTTTTGCCCACCTAGTTTTTGTCCCATTTTTCAACACTTTTTTAAAGTTTTAGTTCTTTCACATTTTGCATGTTTTTGTGTTTTTTTTTCTAGGATGGCTGGGGTACTTTTTTGCTGACTTTTTGCTTCTTTTTAATAAAAGCATGTCAATAAAATATACACGTCTGGCCCTTGATGTGATTCTCCTTTCCAGTCCGGCCCTTATTTTAGTAAAGTTGAGTTTGACACCCCATGAATCGTTACATGATTCAGCTTGTATAAAACCGTTAGTGATCCTGTGTTACGAAATTCATTTTAAAGATTTCAGGTTGATGATGATGATTTTCATTGGATAGTTTCATTGGATGGTTCCGCCCCCCACATACACACACGCACGTTAGTCAAGAATTATATTGTGTTGTTCTATGCTATCCTAAATTTCCTTTATTTCTAAGCAGATTTGCTAAACTGTGGCCGGGGTGGGTAGAGCAGGCGCACACACACTTCGAGGTATATGCAGAGGTCGAGGCTTCGAGTCCGACCTGTGACGATTTCCTGCATGTCTCTCCCCTCTCTCTCCCTTTTCTCACCTAGCTGTCCTGTCCATTAAAGGCACAAAAAAACCAAAACAATCTTTAAAAAAGAAACAAAGTACGGTTTATAACACCTTGATAATGTACTGTAAAATAAGGTAGGACTTCATTCTGCATAAACAAATGTAAACTGCGTCTCCAGTCTTCCTGTCAACTGGTCTTTCACTTCTCACTATAAAGACTTTCCCCTGTGTTCAGAATGCCAGCCGGCTTCTGTGTCTTGTCTTTTTAATCTCCCAGCGCTCTCCAAAGCTGACTCCATTTCCTCTCCCATTTAAAAGAGAATAGAAATAACCGGCTGTTGAAATGGAATTTAAAGCTCTGGGGCGGTCCGCATGTGTCTCAGTAAAGCCCGCCTCAGCCTGCTTTTCTTTCCAGATGTAAGGACAAGAGATGATGTGACGGTCAAAGAGGTTGTGATGAGTTTTGCAGACTGGTCTTGTCTGGTCTGGTTCAGCCTGGGGGGGCGTAAGATGTATGCCAGCAAAGAGCAGAATTCAACTTTACCGCCCCACTAAACAAGTTGTCTCCTCTGTAGGCCTGTAACAATTATGACATAATTGTCTAATTCAAGTCAATTTTTAAGAGCAATTAATTTGTAACAATAACAATAACATTGGCTTAAGTATTAAGGCGTATGACTGACTTCATTTTGGTTAGATATGACAAATTATATATACTGCATATAAGCAGGGCTTTACATTAACTTTTGTGATCACTAGCCAACATGGCTATTAGATTTTTAGAGTTAACAGCGAATCATATTTTCTACTAACTAGCTTTTTTTTTTTTTTTTTGTTCTACCAACTGTATGTCTTAATTTCAGCTCCCCTGGTTTGTTTGGCTCTGTTCCGTTTTACTTCTCCGTTTCAGCGTAGCTCGTAATCGAGACCACGCATGCTGGGCACGTAGCCAACAGTTGTCTGACACGTCACGACTTAGTGTTCATGGGAAGTGTAGGATAAGTAGTAGCATAAGGACATGCAGTGTTGCCAGATAAAGATTACGTTCACACGCCAAAGACGCGCATAGATATCTTGGCAGAAAACAGACCAGTGACACTGTCCTGTCCCATGGTTTCTGCAGCCGGCATTTAAACAGACGCGTCACTTCATTCGTCCCGGTCAAATTGCCTGGTAACTTTAAAATGTTACCCGCCGAAGTTAATTTTTAGTAGGACTGGGAGAAATGGAGAAAATCAAATATCACAATATTGTTGACCAAAACCTTGATTTCGATGTTATAACGATATTATAGGATTGAAAATTGGTGCTTTAAAGGTGCCCCTCCACTCATATTTCATGACTTTGTGGTAATGTCTGAAAGCCTGCAGGAAGACTCAGCTCCATTTGGGTCAGTTCTCATTATTACTCAACCAGCTAAGCTGTTTGACTCTGATTGGTTAACAGCTAGCCAATGAGGGCCTGGCTATCAGCATCCTTTACCCAGCCCAACTGGGAGAGCTCATGAATAGTATTGAGCTCAAACAACATGACGTCAGACTGACCAGCTGTTGTAGTTGGCCTGATTTCTCCTCTTATTTCTTTTCAGTAGCTAGACCTGACAGTGGAGGTAGCAGTTCATTTTCACATTCATAACATAACACAAACACACACACACACACACACACACACAAACACACACACACGGACCTTACGTATTTCAAAACATGCATGTAAAACTGTTTTGTGTGGCAGGGCACCTTAAACAAAATAAAATGTACACAATGAGCTTTTTGATTTACAATCATCAGAAATGTCAATTTAATGACTAAGTGTGTAAAGGGCAAACAATAGAACAGCTATAACAGTCAGTTGAGATTAGAAAACAACATTACTTTACTCTAATGCAGCCTTCAAAAAAAAAGAAAAGGCCACACTTAATACGTTATGATATTACATTAACCAAAATCTAAGACAATATATCTAGTCTCATATCACGATATTGATAAAATATTGATATATTGCCCAGCCCTAATTTTTACCCACACTTGGTGGGTTGAACTGTGTCAATTTAAAGCCCTGGTTATGAGTGATTGGTCGTACTATATATTTTTATTATTAAAAATGTTAATTGTTTTCACTTGACCCAATACACGTTCATAGCAACTAAAAAGGGGGGGGGGTAAAAATAATTTATTTGTATAATAATAAAGAGGCGTGGTTTAGTGTATTTGTGTTATTACATCACCTGGGTCACATGCCGGGAATGTGACAAATGATTTCATTTGAACCTTTACTTTGTTTAAAAAGAGTAATAAATGAATACATATTTTTTAAATTTGACCGTAAGAGACAATTATCTTGTTAGAGAGACTTTTTATTAATTGCACTGAAAAAATTTGACATGTTAGAGCTCTTACCTTCACCCTTCACCGTCCCCCTCTTGTTTCCCCCCTCCCTGCAGGTTGTGTATTTTGGAGATAGCATGAGGTCGGACATGTTCCCTGCCACCACCTTTGGGAACTGGGAGACAGTGATGATCGTGGAGGAAATGGAGGGGGAGGGCGTCCCCAAGAGTGATGCAGCCATGTCCAATGAGGCCCAAGTGGAGCCGCTGGAGAAGAAGGGAAAGTTTGAGGTGAGTTCACTGAAGCAGCTTTTTCCATTTCGCTCTCCAGACCTCTGCGGCCGCGCCCCGTCTCTGCTGGAGGCCGCAGGCTAGCTTTTTTAGACTAATAAACAAAATAAACTCACCAACTTTCAAGAAGAGAAAGAAATGTACACATATTTTCCTTCTTAAACAGAGAAATACAACGGTAACACAGCGTATATGTTCTGATTTCAAGTTTCTCTCCTTCACCAAAGATCAATGACCATCGAAGACGAGATTAATCACCTTAACTCATCCAAAACACACTTCATTCAAAATGAGAATTAAAGCAACAATCGCTAAACACACTGCTAATCCCGTTCCTCTCTTTCAGATTTACATGATTATTATTTTAAACATATTGCGATAATGTGCTTTTTTTTTTCCTTCAAACAATGTCCCCAAGGAAAACTTTTAGCAACTTTATCAAACTTTTTTCAATAATCCTGTTGGTTCATCTCTCGCCCTCGCTGTGGTGAGGATATGCCATCAGCCAGCGCTGCCCTCGGCCTCTCGGAGCAGATGAGGACTTTAATAAGCCGGATGTTGGGACCCTGACAGGCAAAAACTGACGAGTCAGCCCCTGTTCTCGCAAGTAACACCAGCACCAGTATCAGACCTGAGTAAAGAGGGCTGTGCAAAGAATGATGAACCCAGATGTAGTTACATAAACCATCTTTATTCACCAAAACATTATTCCAATATTTGAATTGTCCTGCATTCAGTAATAACTCTACAGTGCATACTTTAAGTACATCAGTAAGAGAAATAATTAGGAAACTATAAGGGCTCTCAAAGAGTGCAGACCTCCGCTAAGGCAATGCTCTATCTTGCATTGTTAAAACAAGCCCACGGACAATTCCTTATCTAATGTGCACTCTGTGAATATTATAATGTAATAACTTGATACCACCTTCAGACTAAGACAATTTTTATGTTTGAAAGGAACGTGGCTGAAAGAGGAAACGTGCCCATGATCCGGTCTGACAGTGATGAACTCACATGACGTGTGTGTGTGAGTGGTGCACTGTGTGTTTGTAGATAATAAATAGAGCCAGACCGATGCATCGGGATCGGCATTTTTTGTTTGTTCACCAGAACGTCCCTGTTGGCAACACTGATTATGTTTTTTGTTATTGTGTTTTTGTTCAAAGGACTTGTAAGTTTCATATCTTAAGTTTGTATTTTTATGCATTTTATTCATCAGATCTTTAATATATGTTGATGTTCCTCTGTTCTGCTGTGGCAATAAAACAAATTATTACCATATTATTTTAGTGAGAACTGAAACAAATAACTACAAATAACTAATGTTAGGTAAATCTGTTTATGTTTTGTTCTGTGTTTCTGGATTTTGCTTTTTAAAAATATATCGGTCAATATATTGGAATATCGGATTTATAAATAACCAAATATTTGTATCGGCCTTAAAAATCCTTTGTCAGTCGGGCTCTAATAATAAATAGGTGATGCAGTTCTGAATCCTTGGACAGGTGTGCATCCCTGACTAGGAACTCTGTGTCCAATTGGAGAAACCTCAGATTTGACAGATAGTTTAGCAAGCTGTCTGGGTTTACCCTGCAGAGATCTGAGGACCAGGTAACCATAGTCCTCAGAAATCCACCGGAGTCAGAACGCCAACACAGAGACAGAGGACGGGGACGGACATCCAGTGGAATTTACGGCAGACCTAAAGCAATCCCGGAAGTGAAACGTCATGGATATAGCTTATGTTTTTTTGAATTTTTGTAACCTATATGATGTTCTGTTAAAGTCAAAACAAAACATAAGTAGGAGGAAAACATAACCTTTTTAATGGTGATGCTAAGCTTGTTTAAATGTAAAAAGAAAGTATGTTGAAGTTAACTTAATAGCTAAATTTGATTATAAAACATGTTTGAAAATCAGTTGGTGTGGGGACAGTCTACATGTGTTGTTAATTGGGATTGACTGTCCTGTAATGAATGCATTCTGTATTTTTTGTAATGAGCACTCTGCACCAAATGCCTTGCATATTAGTTGCATGGCGATAAAGATAGAAATATCTTGAATCTTGAACTCCGGGCCAGATATGCATGGGACAGTCTTAATTGTATGATTGGTTGGGAGAACACAAAACCAATTCAGAATAATTAAATGATATGGATATTTCTACCCTCCTACCCAACAATCCAACTCATTGAAAGAAGAAACATGTACTGTACTATGAAGCAAGATTTGGCTTTACCGCGGTAACTTCAGGTTCCAGCCAGCTGATGCAGGGCCGCGGTTGTTAGGTCAGGTGAAGCCGGGTAACTGAAAGACATCCGGGGCTGGCTGATCTGGACTCGCAGTACAGGCCTCTGGTAGGGTACGTGTTATCGGGACAGATGTCAGATCAGATATTACCGTGTTTGGCTGCTGTTTGCATTTGTGTAAACAGTGAGTTTTCACTTTTATTATTACACAGCTACACATTTGTGTTCACATGTGAAACATCTAAAGTAGGCGGCTAGCTTGAGAAAACCTTGGAGAACACAAGTAAAAAGTTCTTTCCCGAGATGATTTGTAGCTATTTGTTTTGATTGATTGATTGATTGATTGATTGATTGATATCTTTATTTCAAACATGCAAGAGAAAGTATATACAAATAAAATAAAAAATAATAAAAAGAAATAATAAAACAATGTTTAAAAACATTGGAGAGAAAAACAACAAACAAAGTACCCATCTTTCCTGTGTTTACATACCTCTATCACATGTGCGAAAAGGAGTAGGAAGAAGTAAAACTTATGTACTCCTACCCCTTTAATTAATTAATTATTAATAATTAATTAATTGTTTGTAAATACTTAAGGTCTTTTGTTCTTTCTTTTTTTCCATTTAAACTTATTTTTTACATACCTGAACTTGAAAATGGGTCAAATTTGACCATAACCCAATATAAGGGTTCAAGTAGTTTCCGTAGTTTTAACAAAGCAACAGGGTCATCTCTAAAGTCTTTATAAAATAAGGTGGGGAGGATTTTGATAAAGCCGATGTTTGTCTAGAGTTCAATCTGCTTTCATCAGCTGCTGATGGTGATCTAGCAGATCAGCGCCCTGGATGCGGAGGTTCTGTTAGCAGATGGAGCCAGATGAGAATATTACTGACACAGATTAAATCATGATGGTGATGAGATCATACACTTCCTCTTCCCGCGGCCTTCCTTTCATGTGTTAACACAATCTCAAATCTGATGGTACATGGCGAGAACACTGCTGTGCGCCCATGCATGCACTTACTGTGATAGTGCAGAGCAGGCAGTGGAGGCAGGCAGACATACGCAGGATGTTATTAAGTGTTTCCGCAGTGTTGAATTAGGTCAGAGGTTTCCGCTTCAGCATGCATCCTACTTTGTTCTACTTTATTTTGATTCCTTCTCAAATATTATATTTAGAAATATTTGGCACCAATCACAATGTGATAAATGTTTTTTATCCTCTCTGAATCTTATGAAACAGTTCCTGGTGACATTAGCTGATATTGTGCAAAGCACAACATTTCTCATTTTGATTTGTGAGTTTTGTATCTTGCTACATCCTTAACAAACACCACATCCTGTTGCTGCGACGATCGCTGCTCATCAGCCCTTATAATATGTCTTGATGTTATGCAAGTGATTATGAGTAACAGAGCGGGGCATTTCATGGAAATAATGATCAAAACAACCCAGAAAGGTGGCTTTTGTTAAAGCCAGTTTGAGGTCTTGCTGTATCCCCGTGGAGTGGAACTCCCACCTCCTTTTAATCAGGTCTGCACATGTCTGAGAATGAACGAGTTACATAGTTTGGTTTGTGTGTGGACTGTCTCAACAGGACCAGGGCATGAAGTCCCCCTCTGACGTGTCCAAGCAGTGGGGCTCCTACTTTGTGGACGTACATGGAAGCGGAGGGGAGGAAGAGAGCCAGAAACTGACCTGGTGCTGCCACTGCATTCACAAATACAGCACCGTGGCCATCCCCAGTGTGGAGCACATAGCAGGTATGTGGCAGGAGTCCCATAGGCGTAATTTACGCCCCCCAAAGGATGGAAAGTGCTTCACAACCTAGTCTCGCTTTGCCAGACCTTCCTCCACAGCACCGCACAGGAAGGTCTGGTTAGTCCACACAGCATTCCTGGATGGGAGAACAATGTACTCTAATTTATTGGCATTTCTTTAAACCAATCACAATCTTCTTGAGCAGCGCTGCTCAAGAAGATTGTGATTGGTTTAAAGAAATGCCAATAGCCAATAGACGGAGCCACGGTGCCTCTGCTAAATAGTCTCCGGAAGGAACTTGTTTTGTTGGGACATGTGTACGTAGTTTTAGTCATGCAACAGAAAACTCCGATTGGACAGATAGTCTAGCTAGCTGTGTGGATTTACCCTGCAGAGGTCTGATGATATTACAGAATAAAAACGGGACTGATTAAATCAAGGCAAGTGACATGTTACTTGATTACAAAATGACAAATATAATAAAGTAGAAAGTAGAATCAACTTAAATCAGGGTAAACTTTGTAATAAAAGTGGACACTGACTGCTCGGCATATCTTCTCAAGCAGAGGCGTCCACAGTTTCAGGGCCCGGAGAGAAGGTTGGCCTCTGGTCCTTACCTTGAGTCTTGGGTGGCCAAGAGGCCGCTGCTCCAGGATCTGAGACTGTGTGAAGGCTCAGACCAGTTTTGCAGCAAATCAAATAATACATCAAATTAAAAATAGCTGTGTGAAATACCCCCAAATATACTGCCAAAACCACACGACCAATCAGGACAAGGATCAGTGTCCCACACGTACCTACCATTTCCGTTTCAGTGTCACCAAGTCGTGTTGTGGCATTTGCTCTCGTGGTTTGCACTTTAGGGCCACCTTAAAATATCGTTCTCAAATAAAGACTTTGCTCTCACATAGGCCTGTGGTTTCAAACGCAGTTCAGTAAATAAAGAAGAATTTACACTACACTGTTACTCAGCTTATAAACATGTGAGACATACTCATATTGTATTTTCTAGTGAATATGTTTGCCAGTGTATTTGGCTGAAGTGCACCCATATGGTGCACAGAACATGACTGAGAATCAAACTTATGCTGTAAAAACAGGAAGAAAAAAACAAACTCTGGTATTAAACTTGCGGCTTCTATTCCCACATCAAACATTCTCCCTGTCATTTCAACACGAAAAACATTCCCAAGAATCAAAAGAGGACTGAGCAGACGCAGATGTGGAGCCAAAGTTAGAGTTAGCCACCTTACTGTCAGCCTGCTTTCCTCAGGTATTGTGAGGTATTGCAGGTATTTGTAACAGTTTCCAGGAAACCTCCATTTTGATATCTTGGATTTCTTGGTAACAGTAACTATTGATGTTATCGTGATGTGTGTACAGAGTGCAGATGGCACTGAGTACACACAAACCACGGCACAGTTTGACTGGAACTCATGTCAGACAGCTTTTAGGGTTCCACATGCTTAGTCTCTATCAACGATGTTTCATTTCCATGATTGTTCAGGTGCCGCCAGAAATTCTGCCACATATGCCTCATCCGGATGTCTGTCCCCTTCCTCTTCTTTTGTGTTGGCGTTCTAACCTCGGGTGGATTTCTGAGGACTATGGTTACCTGCTCCTCAGATCTCTGCAGGGTGAATCCAGACAGCTAGCTGGATGGCGTGTCCAGTGTGTGCTGCATTAATCGGATGGTGTGATGACCAGAGTATTCCAGAAACACACCTAACAAACCGAGTCTGAAAGCAAAAGGATTTATAGTTGTTCTAAACTGAAGGCAGGACCAATAGCCTTTACAGAGAGGAGCGAGACACGCTAGTCGTTAGGTTGGGCATCGAGAACTGGTTCCAAAATATTAAAAAATTACGATTCTAATGGAATTGTTTTTTAATTTTCTGTATTATTTTTATTGAAATCATTTGGAAATTTTGGATTAGACTCCGATCATTGGTTCCAAATATAATACAAGTAACTACCTTATTTTTGCTTTCCATACCGGCCTCCGTACCTCCAGGCGCTTGTGTTGCAGCCAGAGAGCACAGTTTTCTGTGAAACAAGCATGTGACACGTTTCAACTCCAACCCCTCAAAGAATCGTTTAGAACTGAAATCAGAAGGAAGAATCGGAATTGGAATCAGAACCCTACCAGTCTTTGAAATATTGGGAACACATTTGAGAACTTCAAATTGTGCAAGCATGCTTACGCACACCTGGCCTTACTATGCATGGGGTGGGGGGGGATGTCAGATGCCAGGTTTGGAAAGACACAAAAAAGGCCAGATGCAAAGTTAGAAAGCCCTGCCCTTTAATGGATAGGACAGCTGAAGACAGGAAACAGGGGGGGAGAGAGAGGGGGGGTTTGACATGCAGCAAAGGGCCGCTGGGTCGGATTTGAAACCAGTTCACTAACCCCCAAATTCAACCAGCTGCAGATTGTCTACAGATCCGCTCCAAAGCGGCGGCGGAGTCATTAGGTTTCCATTAGAGTCAATGTGTGTATTTCCGCTGACTGCGGAGCGGCTACGTTCCGACTCCGTCCCAGCTCCGCCGATCCCTAGCCCTCCGGAGCAGATACGCAGAGCTTCTGTTTCTGGAGCTGACCCGCAGAGGGGCCGATCCTCAGACGTTCTGCGGTTGGTGAAAATCCAGGGTGAACCTTAGTACGCGAGGCAAACGCTCAACCAGGTGAGCTACCAGGGTGCCCCAGAAAATACTGCAAAGGGACAAGTGGTTGGAACAAGGCACACAGCCGGAAAGCAACAATAAGGACTTCAAATCTTGGGCAAGGCCAAAAGACGGAAGAAATAACATACTCTTACACAATTATTAATAACTCTGATCTGACTGCTCACACGGGTGGACTGCTATGTTCTTTAAAACCTTTGTAAGATAACCACAGCAGAGAGTGAACCAGAAAGCTTCATTTACATGTTGAAATAAGAACTATTTCTAGGGGGGGTGGCTTCTGTTTCAAAACTGTCACTTTTTTGCAGGCCTTATTTTTTTATGATTATTTTATGCGAGAGAGGTTCCAAGACCAATCCCAGAATCTGAAAAGCCTCCGTTACTACCTTAAACGCTGGTATCGGCATCAGAAGGTTCCAGAGATCATGCACCTATCAGATTCCATGTAATTTAGCCCCGTAGAAAATATAAAGTAGTTTATGACAACCTGGATTGTAAAAGAAAGTTCTTTGTTCAGTTTGTTCATGTTATTTTTATAAATAGTTTAACCTGAGCCAGACCATACAACAGTGATAGAAATCATATCACACTCATACATGTGTTAAAACATAATAAAGTATTTTACACGCTCGATATCGGCCAATACACAAGTCCAGGTATCTGTAGCGGTATCAGGAAGAGAGGAATAAAATCGGACCATCTCTATTTTATGCCAGAGTTGTCTCTTTGGAAGAAAAACATCCAACGCGACTGAGTCCAACATTCTCTGGCCTGAGTGATGACTGCCTGCTGTTTAGAACAAAGTGTGCTTTTCCACTGAATTATGCATTATTGCTGTTGAACACTTGCTGTTGCTTTTCAGCAGCAGTGGTGCATTAAACGTCCAGATGGCCTGCAGTTGACTTTCTTGTTTGATTTGATTTCTTTCTAGATCTCCCTCTGGATTACAAGTTCCCCAGGTTTTCTCCGGACAAGCCCTGCACCACAGGCTACTACCCCAGGCCCCCGGATTCTTTGTTGAAGATGTGCGAGAGTCTGTCGTAAAAAAAAAAGAATGGAAAAAGTTTTTAAAAAAAGAAAAGTCCTCCCTTACCCCTCTGCCTCAGGAGAGGAATGTGCCTACATTTTGGCCTGTAGTTTCCCACCTGACCCCGCCAGCGTTTTTATGGATCCAACTGCAGTTCTAGTCAAGACCCGCCCTACGAAGCAGCCTGACCCACCTGGGTGAGGTTAAGCCCAGTTCAGACCAAAGATATGTGATGAAATAAAACTGTTTTAGAACGTCACAGAGAAAGGTTTCAGCGGAGTGACTGAAGAGAGCAAGCGCCTAGGACAAAGCCTTGAATCACAAAAATAAACCAGTTTTCACTATCATTGACGTTATTCACATTCATATTTAGCAACAAATGATATATTGAAAAGCCTAGAAGTCTGAAGTTAGGACGGAAGCACAAAGTTGCTATGGAGATGATAAACCGTCTCGTCGCTTTGGTGTGGCAGGTTGTAGAACGCTGCAGACCGACGCGTTGCGTTGCATGACGTTGCGAGTTTTAACTTGTCACGTTGTTAATCTTTGGTCTGAACTGGACTTAAGGCGTTGACCTCGGGTATTTAAGGTTAGGATAGCCGATTGGTCAGGAGCTAAGACCTCAACAAATCGGTTTCAGTTACCTCGCACGAGCACGGATGCCTGGCCAATCATAGCGCGCAAAATCTATTTAAGGGCGGGTCTTGCCTATAACTGCAGTCGCAGATCCATAATAATAAAACCCGCCGCCATCTGTGGAGCACAGGACGCAGACACTCCTCACCCAATCAGAGAAACCGTGTGAATGTAAGCCACAGTATCTCTCTGTAATAACGCCTACATTTGAACGTTGTTTCGTGGTTTAGTGTACCGTGCACAAAATAAGTGTGTGTGTGTGTGCGCGTCTGCATACAGTAATAATACGAAATGTAGTGTTTTTATTGTTTTCATGTGTGCGACCCTTATTATTTTCTATGGTAGATTGATTCAAACCTGAATTCTTCAAACTCAAAATAAAGTGAACATTTTACTGTCTCTTATTACCTCAACGTTATCTACTGTACGCAGTACCCGTACACAGCGTGTTTGTCCCTTGAGACCCTTTCTAGTCATTGTGTCAGTATTTCTGTACAACACTGTTGTTGTGAAGTCCTATTTTTTTAATATAGTTTTACTGTTTGCATTTTAGTAACCTTAACATTAGGTTTAAGGTCCACTGATTCCCCTGTGTCAGTTTCGTAGAAGGTGTTAATCTTCAGGTCATTGTTGCTAAAGAAGTGGCACTATGGTATCCTTTGTGTTCGCTGTCTCAAAAAACAACTTTGCGAATCACCTAATATTAATAATAATGGATGATGAAGACTATGCTAGGTGTTCTCTGTATTATTTTTGTGCTCTTTGGGTGATTGTGTAATAACGTGGACTACTTGTGCTTCATTCGTATGCAGTACCAGATTGAGAAATTCTTTACCGACTTCTGAATGGTTATTTTGTCGGTGTGCATAGATAGACAAGCTGTGCCATAATATTTAAGAAACTCAGTTTGGGAAAACAAATCTGTGAAAGTTTGCCTGTATCTCTCACGTCACCAAAAATTGCTTTCACATTTATCTCTGTTTGGGGAAGTGTTTAGCCTAGCTTAGCACTGTTAGCCTCAGTCCAACATGTTAAGATACAACTTACAACAACTCTTAAATGTTACTTTTTGATAGTACTTGCAAGTACAGTTTTCTCACATCCTTGTTAACCAATCATAAGTCTTGCGTTGCCAGACCTACTTCTACAGCGCTGCGGAGGAAAGTCTGGCTAGTCCACAAAACGTACTATGGTTTCTTTAAACCAATCACAATTGCCAGACACTATGACAGTGTCTCTGCACAATAGTCCCGGGAAGGAACTTGTTTTGGTGGAAAGTGGTTATTTTTTTGTCGGAACAACAGTCTAGTTTGCAAAGAAATAGGCAAAAGACCACCTTACAAATGCCTCCCATTGGAGTGCAATGTAGGCCTTATAAGAGGTAGTGGTTGTAATTAGGTAGTGTGCTTATGCACTGTGAGTTTATGTTACCACACACGTCCTTTCATTCCATTTCTGAACTGTAGATTGAATTTTGAATCAAGGGGCAACTTTACAGCATTAGAGTACATACACTGCACTTAATGTAGCTGTTGCTCACAGATTAGCTAAGTCTAAGTTAATAAACTGCAATGGCAAAAAATAAATCAACATAGTTTTACATAAACAAGCACCAACATGTAAATAAAACTTAAATACTTTTGATGGAGCCAAACTAGCTTCTTGGCTAGATGCCTTCTTTGAGCCATTGTGCTAAGCTAGGCTAAGCATCCTGGAGCAATGAGCACACAGAGATGATACTGGTGTAAGTCGTCAAACAAGATTTCCCAAATATGCTTTTAGATTACCATTATTTGAAAAGTGACGAGAGAATATTTTTGACAATAGGCAGCAAATATAAAGAGAAGTCTAAGTCAAATAGCTGTCAGCATGCACGTGAGATTGGTCATCCAAAGTGAGTTATTACTTTTACTGTGTGTGCAAGTGTTTTCTGCATACAGCTGTGGTGATTGTACATTTGTTTTCTCACCTGACCTGGAAAATTTCATATGCACATTTGCCTTATGTTGGAATCATTTGTGGTCTTGAAAACACAGGGAAGGTTCAATACTGTGTTCAAGTGTTAAAGTACTGTCAATTAAATAAAATGTTCTACAATTTTCTTACTTAAGATTCTTTCTGAGTTTTCTTTGCAAACGTAAGCAAACAAAGACCCTGTTCTGTTCACACACACAGACACACAGACACACACACACACACACACTAAAATACAGTTTCCACAGGTTCAAAGTCTGTGACATGAGCTAGTTTACTCCCATTCATGACAACGGCTAATTTGTTTACATGGGAAAAGAAGCAGCAGGGTATTTTATTTTATCTTTCCCCCATGTGTCCAAAGCAGATCTGAAACATACTAAACAGCTCTAAAGCAGTCGTGGAACGTAACTAAGTACAATTACTCAAGTACTATACATAGGTTTAGGTACTTGTACTCTACTTGGTGGCTGCACCAGCAGATACCCGGGCCAGGCACCAGAAATATTGGCTGTTGCCCCTAAAGGCTGAATCATCATTTGACGGGTTCCGATATTGGCTATATAGCAATAACACTTCCCATGATTCCATCTGCATATCTAGAAGCCCCACCTTGGGTCCAGACCCCAAGCTCCAGAAACTTGAGTGACTCTCCCATTGCATTAAATTTACACAGTATGTACATAAATTAGTGGAGTGAGTCCTATTCTGTCGATTGTGTACCATTCTCCTACAGTGGAGTCCTAAGAAGTCTTGATCTGTTTGGCATTTTCAGACTTTATTTCAGACCTGGAAGGGGGTGAAGAACTCTACAAGACCTAGATGTCATTTTCTGACTGTTCATATTTGCCTTTACCCACTTAGTCATTGTACCCACATTGTTGGTGATTGTTTATCAAAACTGTCATTGTGTAAATATTTTCTAAAAGCACCCAAAGTCAACCCTGCAATATTGCCACAATGTCGGCATCAATGTGTTTGATCAACAGATTGTGATAATTATTTATTGATAATTAAACTAGGCTTACATTAGCTTGTAGGGCGGCATAGAGCCTTTACCTGCATCACGTCACTGAGGTATTAGAATAATATTTTTTTTTACATATTTTCAGATATGTTAAATATACCTGTAGCACAATTAATTATTAAGCTTACCTGTATCTGTGGATGGCTAACATTACCTTGGCTACCTTACCTACAATCTAGTAGCCTGTCGTCAATATTGTTTACATTTAAAAACATACCACAAATAGGCCAATTGATTTTTGCTAATAACATGTTGGACTCGTTTTTAATGTATATTTTAGGCATACATTTTTTTTTTTATAATTAGGCTATACATTAACTTGGGGTTAGTTTATTCAAGGACCCCATGTTGAAGATCTTTGCACTAGCCTACCTGTACCACACAGACCCTACCTAGCCTACCTAGCTAGTTAGTTAGCTGTTAGCAGGCCGAGGGAACCACTTCACTCATTAGGGCTCCTTTAAGCCTCTCTCCCCCCGCTGCCCCTCCTCATTTTCTGCATGACGCTCCCTGCGCTCTCCCTCCCCTCTTTCTAACTTTGTTCGTCCCTTAAACAAACGTCTCAACAACCATATTGATAAGTTCTCTAAAACCACTGCCGTGACGAGAAAGAAATGAGCGTTGTGACGACGGGAAAACGTTATTGTGAGCAGCTCTTCTGACAGGCAGGTAGGCTAACGTTCTCCGCTTTTCCTCCGCGGTTCCAGCGCTTTCTGTGGTCGACACACGAACAAGGCTGCTTTGTGCGGGTAGGATATTTGAATTATCAACAGCATCGATAACTGATATTACTGTAGCTACTGTTCACTTCACTGTTTGGTGGACAGTCATTTACAAACTAAAATTAACGCGCAGTCGTAGGATAGCAGACTTTTTAAGTAAAACTGAAAGACGTGATGGAGAAAAAGTAAGCATAAAGTTTAAAAAAGTACCCTAAATTTAGGTTTATTCCCATAAAACAGAAGAGGCATCAGTGTCTGCAGAGGGACTGACAGGCGTGCGTTTTAAGGGTATAATAACTATAACTCCTGGTGGATGGCAGTTCTACAGCTGGGAACAAATGGGTGGTAGATGTTAATCCTTCATTACTGTATTTGAATAGCACTAAAATGACTGTGAACGTGGAAATAATTGACTACAGGCCTGAGGCAAGGTTCAAATCTAGGTTCAAGTTTGCTTTTAGCGTATTGGTTTCAGCAACCACAACTTCATTTTGTTATCTGTTTTGTTATATTCCCTAATTAATTAAATGCAATTACTATCACTACATAAATGACTCAAAGTACCATAATGTGAACAATGTCTGGAACACTATAAGCAGGGCCGCAGCTAACATTAAGGACCCTGAGGTTTATGTCATGTCTTCTTTATGTGGATTGGGCTGTATTACCAACAGTAGAGGAGCTTATATAATACAATTTAAATCATACACCACAGTTGTTTTCCTGGCTCTTTATGGTTTGTTACATGGTATACTAAAAAATAGATACATAAACAACTAGGGATGAGTATTAAGGTAGACCGGCTCAAGGCCGATACTGATTATTTGTAGATGTGAAACCGTTAACCGAGATTTGGAACTGATATGCATTTAGGGTAAAAATTGGAAATCTTTAAGTCAAAATTAAGATTTCGGAATGCTAGAAACTCCAACACAATTTTTTTTTGAATGCTTTAATTAATTATTTTATAAATTAGAAAGTTACCATGACATAATCCCCAGTAACAGAGAGTAAGATGTAGTAGTGGGGGGGAACATTAAGTCAGACTCAGTGGTGAGTGAAACAGAAGCAGAGGGACAGACAGAGCTGTAGTTAGAGCTGGGCCATATGGAGAAAATCAAATATCACAATATGTTTTACCAAATACCTCGATATCAATGCCGCAACAATATTGTAGTGTTGACTATTGGAGCTTTCACAAAATATTTACACAATGAGATTTTTTAATAAATAATCATCAGTAATGTGAATATAATGACTAAGTGGATAAAGGATAATACAACACTCTGGTAAGTAGACAAAATGACTTTACTGTTACGATTACAATATCTAAAATCCAAGACAATATCTAGTCTCATATCACGATATTGATAGCCTATAATATTGATATAATTTTGCCCAGCTCTAGCTGTAGTGGAGCCAAGGCAGACCAGTTTTTTATCCATCCAACTTTGTTGCTTAGCAGGTAAACAAAATGCAGATACAGATCATTTTCTAATTGCCAAAGATCTGCTCCGATAATCAGCCAGGCTTATAATTGGTCGCTTATAAAAACGATCTCAAGCAAAGACAAAAAAAAAGTAGGTATTGACATCAGTCCCCCTGCTAACACCTTTATACTGGACACTGTCCGACTTGGATCCTCTGTGCTACCGACACATGACGTGATACATGAAAATATTGGATCTTGATACTCTATAAAGAATTTATTATAGCATTCTGGGGATGGCTTGGAAACAACAGTTCATTTTGAGAAAAGTCCTGGGCTGCTGCAACTAAAAATAATTTTCTTCATCTATTTGGCCTCATTGTTTTTTGATTTATGAAACAATCACTGTCTACAAAATGTTGGGAGATATGAGAAAGCACCATCGCAGGAGCCATTTTCCCAGAGTCCAAGGGCATGTCTTCAAGTGTCTGCAACCCAAAGATAGTTATTTCACAATTTTATAAAACTGTAAAGTCAGCAATAAATCTTCACATTTGAGAAGCTGGAACCTGAATTTTAAATGAAATTTTGTCCCAGCAGTATATCATTCCCCAAAAATGCATTTAAGCAGGGCTGCACGATATGAGAAAAATATTTTAATTGAGATTATTTTGACTGATATTGCGATTGCGATATGATTGACGATATTGGAGGGAATGATCGTTTTTGTATCATTATTCTCATTTTCATTGAAAATGATTAACATAGAAGGAAATGAAAATGATTACAGTGTGATTTTTGCGATGATCTGTACCAAACAGAGGTGTTTTCTTTAGTCTGTAGGGTAGGATGTGGATGCCGAGACGTCTCTGCAGCCCCAAAATACTTCATTCAGAATGGTTTGACCTATATTTTGCAATTAAAAAATATTTTGCTCCCCTGCGATTTGGATATTGACTAGTCCACATTGCAATTTTGACACAGTTGCGATTAAATGTGCAGCCCTAGATTCAAGTGTGACAAGAACTGCAACAGCTTTTTTTGGCCCGGGTTTGAGTCCGACCTCTGGCCCACAACAAGCCCCCAAAAAAGAATTCTAAAAAAACTGTTAAAAAAATATATATATGTGTAGTTTCTTCCCTCGTCTGTGACACTGAACGCAGACATTTGAGGAGGTCATCTTGGGCTTT
This sequence comes from Etheostoma cragini, assembly GCF_013103735.1. Classification (NCBI taxonomy): domain Eukaryota; kingdom Metazoa; phylum Chordata; class Actinopteri; order Perciformes; family Percidae; genus Etheostoma; species Etheostoma cragini. The sequence goes on from NC_048424.1 coordinate 16,065,053, forward strand.
GGGAAACACTGTTCCACATCTTTCAGAGAACAAACACCTGATCCATCCATCCAGAAAAGAATCTACAGATTCATCAACAATTAAAAGATATGTTAGTTGCAGCCCTAGCCCAGATCTACTACAGGTCCCTACACAACTGCGATCAGTGATTTAGTGAAATAGCCCAAAGCGGGTGTGTGTGAGGTCAGTCTCATTCCTGACGCAGTTTCAGTTTCACAGCGTTAGTGGGAGAATGAGTCCCGAATAGTAGATTATCCGTATCAGTGTTTCAATTTGAGCGTTAACTAGGCCTGAACGATTCGGGGAACATCACGATTTTTCTGCTGCCACAATTTATTTTCTCACAAAGTGTAATGTTTGTTTGCCACATGACCCATGACAAAACAGTTTTTTTTGGCACCTTGGGCATCACCGCAACCCTGTAAACAGAGAGGCTTCGATGGAGAGAAGGGAGAGCACTGCAGAGCTTTGAAACCTATTCTACACAGTCTACGTTTAAAACTCACGAAAGAAAGTAGTAGCGTTGTGAAGCAGTTGGCTCGTAAAATCCAATGAGATTCAAAGTCATTAAAAAAAAAATCCAATTATTCATTAAAAAAAAATCAAACTTAAATAAAAATAAAATCCAGAAGAGTGTGAATTGAGATTGTGATTTTATAGAGACTAATCGTGCAGGCCTACAGTTAATTCATTAGAATAGTGCTCTGCTTTGGCTTTGCCACAGCTCTGTAAACGGTCTGCAGCACTTGCCAACAAACTGTTAGCACAGTAAAACTCCAGGAAGCTATTTTAGTTTGGATTTATTCATTTGTTTGACTGATTAAAGTTTCAGTTTTTTTTTTAAATCATTGATTAAAAGCAATTTTTTCACTGTAAATGCTCATCAGTGTTAAATATCGGTAATTATCGGTCTCATCAACTACTAATAATTGGTATTGGCCTGGAAAAAGTGTTGGTCGACCCCTAATTTTTACACCGTTTACTCCGTTCCTTGTTAATCAAACACAACACATAGGACAGCTCAGTGCGTTGGGATGGAGCTCTGTCCAGACGCTGCTGGAATCACTACCACAGGGTTTTCCTGCTGGCCTTTTTTCAAGTGCTCCACGAAGGTTATGGAATTTACTCTCATGTTCAGAGCAGAGGTGCTGGGCCAACTCTTGTCCTTCCGTAAAGCACAGCACTTTGGTTTCAGACGTGGTTTTACCAGACCAGAGTAATCTTACTGCAGTAATGGGCCATTTATGACCCCCGGGCCTGCTCGGCTGGCAGTCTGTTTGTGCATGGCTCGACTCCTCTGCACGGTTCAAAATTAACTTTATTTTGTCCACCAGCCAAATATCTAGTCAACCCTTGGGTTGTCTTCCCGTCAACCATAAGAAGAAAACACTTTGGTCACTTTTTTCCAACATTATTATTGCTTTTTCCAACATTTTGCTCACTTTTTCAATGTTGTGGTTGCTTTAACCTTGTGTTGTTGGCCCATTGGTTGTGCTCAAAAAAACAAATAAGTGAAAACGGGTCAAGTTTGACCCAAGGACAACATAAGGGTTAATGTTCATAGATTACCATTGTGTTTTCTTTATTTTTGGCTGGCGAGTGAAGGAAATCTACCAGCAACTTGCATATTTTACCATTATTTGCCTGGTAGATGTGCTAATTTTGATCCCTGCTTTTCTGATAATACCAACTCAGAAGTAAACCTTGGGAAGTGCATAATAGGTACCACACTGTGCAGTGGATTTGTCTGCCACATGGCAATAGTAAGTGTAGATTTTACATCATAAGGGTATCATTGCATTCTTGTGAACTATAAATAAATGAGATTTGGAGCATGTTTAAATGACAATGACTCCTACACCATGGCACAGTAGTATGATTGGTTCTTAACTGTGCCTCTCTATAATGGTCCACGTTGCTATGGAAAGCCTGCATCATCGGGACTACAGCTGTATCTAATTATTCGAGGAATGCAGGACTTTTTGTAAGAAAAGGCTGTGCAGAATATGGGCTGGCTTTCTCAAATCCTTCTCTTCCCCCCACTGTTCCCTCTCAGCTGTGCTCCTTCGGCAATGCTACAGTCCCCACTCTGATGAGACGATGAGAACCTACACCCGTGGGGCCCCCACAGTCTTCTTCATAAGTCTGCTGTGGCCCCTGCTTGCCCCGGTGGCGGCGGCGCAAGTGGACCCCAGCGGAGGAATCCCCTTCATGGGAGGCAACTACAATGGCCATCCCATGCTGTACTTCAGTCGGGGCGATGTGGAGGAGCTGCAGTACGCGGCCGCCGGCACTCATCGGGACATGGCGAGGAGGATACGCGAGGCTGGGGAAAGCATGCTGGAGCATCCCGAGATGTACCTGCCCCCCTGGAGCCCCGCAGAGTTCAGCGCCCGCTGGAACGAGGTTTACGGAAACAACCTGGGCGTGCTGTCCATGTTCTGCCTGCTGTACCCACATAGGGCTGGGGCCCTCGACCTGGTCAAAGACTACATGGAGAGGATGGCGGCTCAGCCTAGTTGGTAGATTTTCTGTCTTTTTTATTATTTCATCTCTTTAATTTGACTCCATGATTTGGGGCCATGTGCAACAGTCTGTTCACTGTGAAATATTCTCTGTAAGAAATTGAAACCACCCTTTTTCTTTTTAACGAGACAAACAGGAAATCTGAGTTTAATCAAATTCATCTGAGATGGTGCTTTATGTCTGTTTCCACCCCGATGTGTGCATCGGCCGGGTATTCATGCTAGATCCTCCCCTCAGAGGCTTTCTCGTCCGCCCCTGCTTCGGAGCGTTCTCACTTTCTTTCTTGGGCAGAGCTCTGGTAAAGATGCATTGTAGTCTGATAAGTCTGTGGTCCAGGAAATATGTTTAGCAGCTGTTTGCTGAACATGAAAGGAAATGAAATGTTCAGATGTGAGTTGAATAGCCCAGTGCAGGGGCCCCGAAGCTCAGGGTCCAGGCCGAAGATCAGGGTCCAGGTGACCAGACAGGGATGCTCTCCACTCTGACTAATTTGACTAATTGTCAAATTGATTTAAACCAGGGTTCCCACAGATCCCTTTTTCAAAAGATTGTCCAAAAAACGTCTGGATTTTTTGGGAGGAAGACAATCGATTTAAAATAAAATGAGCTGAAACAATCCGGTAATTTAAAAGGAAAGAGCAAAGACTAGAGCAAAAAAAGGTTCCTGCCCTTTGAGCCACTGTTTTACAGTACTGCTACGATGGATTATTAAATGGCCCTAGGATTGCGGAGGTCATAGATTAAAAACTAATTAATTTAAAAAGAGTGCACAATGTAAGCAAAGAATAAGCTAAAATAATGAAAGTCTAAAGCTAGATACTGATACTCAACATCGGGTAATGAAGCAGGGCCCATTTTAGTCCTTTGATATTGTTTTGTAGTAGTGAATATTCCCAATCAAATGTACTATTGATCATATTAGCGTTAACCCTAAGACCGGAGATTCTGTCACGTACGTAAATAACGTAGTTAACAGGAAAGAATATTTATTGTATTTCCCTCTAATGCTCTAGATAATACCCAGTTCCACAGATTTTAATTACAGATACATACAAAAAAACAAAAAAAAATACAGATACAAAAAATACTAGGGCTGGGACAAGATGCTTTTGTCCCGGTTCGATTCTTTAAAGATACGTGATTGCCGATTGGATTTGTGTTGCCATTTTTCATTAATTGCGATTTTAGAAGCATTGCGGTTTGAGAGTATTGAGTATTACTTTTTTATTTTCTTTCTTTAACAAAAACTAAATTTGAAAAATGAGACATTGCTAAAAAAGTGTTTTCTAACATGAACAAAATACATGAATGAAAAATATTGATTCTGGCGAAAAGCATCGCTTTAAAAAAGTATTGCAAAAGAAATCACGGTAAATACAATTTTAGATTTGAACCATAAGAAATGAGATTGTGTAGGAATCCGTAAACAATCCGCCGTGAGAATCAGCTGAATCCATCCATTCAGCCCATTTTTGGAAAATCCTCTGGCTTTTCAGTGTCAGCCATGGCTGAATGCCACGCAGGCATCCGCCTTTAACGCTGCGTCCTTATTTCCCTAACAATGTAATTAAGTCAGGGAAGTTGGTTCTGCAAAGTAGCTGAGAGGTGGAGCACAGCCATTCACTGCGTCCCACAGCTTCCTTCTCCACAGCTTTTATTTCAAAGACTAAAGGAAGGCAGGTCTCAGAAAATGATGCTTGGAGAAGGTGTTGGGGACCATGGTAACATCCTGTTCATTCACTTATATTCACATCCTCTCACACAATTAGTGCTCACTACCCACCTATGGGGATTTGTTAACATTAACCATCATTCTTTTATGAAAAGTTTAAATGTATATGTAAAAACATTTACATTTACCCATAAACTAAAGTCATCCAATCCCAAAATGTAGATACACGTTATCTTGTTCTAATGTTTACTTACAGAAAATTACACTGCAGTAATATACTCTATATGTATTAATTTGATTGCAGTGTGGTGGGCTCTGTAGACATAAGAAACCAAAGGTCCACAGAGGCAGAGCAAGTGTACGCCACTGCTGTCTATTAATAACATAAACCTTAACTCTTCCTTCATGCCGAGGAGTGTGGCTGCAACAACTCTGAGACTAACTTTTCTATATCACAGGGGAAGACATCATGTGTTCATAATGCTACAGAGACATCTGGGCTAGTGGTTTATTACCAAAGGGCTTGCCTAGTTACAGCTGTTCACCCGGAGATGAACATTGACATTTTCAAAACCAAATTTTCAAACAGGAGTTATTTGAATGAACCGACCACATATTCTAAAGGTTTATTTTCTCTCCTGATAACATGACCACACTTTATAAACGTGTACAATAGATTAGAAAAAGACACACACATCGCTAGTTCCCAAATGGGATAGATGGGGGATCCAAAAACTTCATTGAATAACAATAATAGTTGTTGGGTAAATATTAAAACAGCTATGGGACGCCCGGGTGGCTCACCTGGTTGAACGTGCGCCCCATTTACAAACCTGTCAATAGAGGCAGAAAAACAGCATGAGCCTGGCTGGAGCTCTCCACCATTACAGATGACGGATGAAAAAGTAATTCTGGCGTACTTAGATATCTAAAGTCCACACAAGTCATCTCCCAGAGTATCCTGAATAACACAGGCAGAGCAAGAACACTTCCAGTCATTTGGACTGTACTACGTGGACTTTGAAATGCAACAGTAGTTGCGCTGTGACTGATGACTGATGTCCACAAGTTCACAGTCCGGACAAGAGTGCATATTGAGAAAGAAAGGACTTTAATTAAGACCTCGAACAGTCTTCATCTCACAAATGCAAAGCTGAATTTGTAGGAGGTAAAACACCACGTGTTCTCTGGTATGACCAGTAGCTCATAGTGGCTGTTAGTGGTGTTAATGTGCTAATGTCAGCACCAGGGTTTCATTGTTTCCCCAAACATTAGATGAATCAGATCATGGGAAAAGTTTTAGAAAAAAATAGTAATGTAAAGTAACGTATTGATATCATTCAAATGTGCGTTCCCAAATCTCAAAGAGACATTTTTTATATTCATTATTTGGGCAAAAGAACACAGTTTATGTCCATCATCAACTAAATTTGCAATGATCAATTCTGCTGTGTGACATCTGCTGCGTGCCAGTTGGAATGAATGGGATTTGTCTTCTGAAAATCTAGGCAACCTTTATAAAGCCAATACTTTGCAGAACTCCATTATAAAAACTAATGAAATCTGCTAAATTAAACGGTTGAATGATTCCTCAACCATTCTATTACACTAAATCCATTCTGTGGTTGTTGAGATGTGTAAGCCCGATGTCTGTCCCAACGTGCTGTACCATGTTTTATGTTTCTGCAGAACAGGAACCTGCTGAAAAACAGTTTTTAAACTTAGTCAGGCCCGTTTACATACTTACTTTCCTGCATGATAAATATAAATGAAAGCGTACATACTACATATTGGTCGATCCCTACTTTAGATACACCTCAGTCAGTCTGTCCTTTGCCTTTACAAATCTTCCCTCCTTGATAGATACATACATAGATAGATAGAGGGATAGATAGATAGATAGATATACAGATAGATAGATAGATAGATAGATAGATAGATAGATATACAGATAGATAGATAGACAGATAGATAGATAGACAGACAGATAGATAGACAGATAGATAG
>NC_048424.1:16071357-16121342 GCF_013103735.1 Etheostoma cragini
TAGATAGATAGATATACAGATAGATAGATAGACAGATAGATAGATAGACAGACAGATAGATAGACAGATAGATAGATAGATAGATATACAGATAGATAGACAGACAGATAGATAGATAGATATACAGATAGATAGACAGATAGATAGATAGATATACAGATAGATAGATAGACAGATAGATAGATAGATAGATAGATATACAGATAGATAGACAGACAGATAGATAGATAGACAGACAGATAGATAGACAGATAGATAGATAGACAGACAGAAAGATAGACAGATAGATAGATAGATAGATAGATAGATAGATAGATAGATAGATAGATAGACAGATAGATAGATAGACACACAGATAGATAGACAGATAGATAGATAGATAGATAGACAGATAGATAGATAGACATATAGATAGATAGATATACAGATAGTTAGACAGATAGATAGATAGTTAGACAGATAGATAGATAGACAGATAGATAGACAGATAGATAGATAGATAGACAGACAGATAGATAGACAGATAGATAGATAGACAGATAGATAGACAGATAGATAGACAGATAGATAGATAGACAGACAGATAGATAGACAGATAGATAGATAGATATACAGATAGATAGATAGATAGATAGACAGATAGACAGACAGATAGATAGATAGATATACAGATAGATAGATAGATAGATATACAGATAGATAGATAGATAGATATACAGATAGATAGATAGATAGATACTTTATTCATCCCGAAGAAAACTTGCGCTATTTATGTGAAATACATTTTAGCCTTCACCATTACAACAACACATCCATATTTGATTAAATGCAGATATCCACTGACTACACATATACAGTCTTTGTAGTGGGAGTACTTTATTCTATTGCAACAATTCCTTTCCTCGACACAACATTTTAACTCCCTAAATCTTGATTACAAGAGTTCTTTTTTTGTCGTCAAAGGTTCTAGTATTTTGTAAGATTCAATCAGCTCAGCATCATTTTCAGCGATTGCTCAAGCGGCCCAATCCTTCTTATTCGGCCGCCCGGCTGCTGTGTTGCCTCCAGCCGTTGAACAGGTGGGAGGGGGGTTCTCTCGGCTTGGTATTAATGCAATGTGCAGGACATTTTTCACAGTATCAGTATGTGGGCCACAGAGCAGAAGCAAGAAGCCACTGAGCATGTGTTTTCACATCTTAACAACACACTGTGAGTTTTCTCCTTGGCTGCACTTTTATTATGGTCACTGAACCTCTGAGGGCTTGTGCAGAGTGGCTCCAGGAATCAGTCAGCTGTGGTATTCACATCCTTCAATTAAGTCTTCGTCAACTCCAGGAACCATGTTCCGACGGGGATCTTCTACTTTGTGGCATACTTGTGCCTGCTTCATTTTTTTCCTTTTTACACAGTCTGTGCAAACATACAGAAGGGAGATTCTGTGTGCTTTGGCATAATTTAATATACAGCCCAACTGTGACCTGGCATACATTTTATTATAGTCTTCCCTTTTGCTATATGGGTAAATTGCAACATAAAGAGCAGTCAATGAGCTGACAGGAAGTCTTTTTCAAAAAAAACTTAGTTGCCACTTAACATGGGGAAACCATGTATTATTAACACCAAATGGATTTTTTTTGTTACCATTTCCTGCTTTATTTACCACACACTTAAAGGACACTTTCTCACCTATAGTGTGAAGTTGCATTTTTCATTTGGTTCTGTTTTCGCTGCATTTTGTTACATCTTTTAAATTGTACCGGCACAATTCACAAACACATTCATCCACCGGTGGCCGAGGCGGCCATACAAGGTGCCACCACCTCATCAGGTAAACATTTATGCACATTTACACTCCGATAGCGCAGTGTCAGGAGCAGGTCTGGGTTCACTGGGTTCACTGCGACGTGGGACTGCAGGCCCAGGGATCGAACCACCAACCTTATCCGTGGTAGGCGACCGCTCTGCCGCCTGAGCCACAGCTCTAAACATCACACGGTCAGAACGATCGCTTGTTTATTGGACTGAATATGTGAGTGAAACTCGCCAACACTTCAGGTCTCAGATTTATAAGGTATTGGGGTTTCTGGTTCTGCTTTAGTGTTTCTTTTATTTTAGAAGAAGGCTAACTATGTGAGCCTCTGACAGACAGCGAGTGAAGGAGAGGGCGGCCCTGATGAAAGGGAGATTATGATGTGTTGTCACACAGACCACCAACGATGTGTGCCCAGAATAATTTATGGATCTGAAAGTTATCCTTCCTTAATTCAGATTTTGCATGCTAGTAAATGCACTTTTTTTTAACCTTAAGTGACCTGAAATCTAGTGCACTAGGTCCCCTTTTCTTAGGCGTCAGAGTGAGGGTAGGGGGAGGGAAAATCTTGCAGCTTTCCCACCTGACCAACCCTGCCTTCAACGGAGGTCAAAGAAAACAAGTCCCATTCAAATTATATCCCTGTCCAAAACAAAACTAATCTGTAGTAATCCAAATGGCTCCCTGAAGCCGGTGTCTTAAACGATGAGTAATGAAATATAACATAATATAAATAAAACAATGTCCAAGGAATCAGCAACAGTAGATTGCCGTGTCAGAGGTGTTCTCACTTCCTGGAAATCCTCCGTTTTGAACTGCATGTGTGAGAGGGGCTTTAGGTCAGAGCTGTGGTCTGAAGGGTGTCACCTTTCGTTTTGCGCTGCATTAAAGTTAACCGTTAGAGAGGAACACTCTGTCAGCGGCAGGTTAACACCTGTGTTTTGTTATTAAAAAGCCTAAAAATAGTACATTTATTCCCATACTATTATATTCAGACACAGACACCACTGGGTAATCTAATGCAGTGCCAAATTAAGACAAAGGTTGTCAGGCCATGGATTATGAAAACGAGCTTGAAAAAACAAGCGCCTGATGGTGTTACCCATGTACCAATAACTGAACCAAACAATTGTGACATGGATGTGGTTTCAAAATCATTTTAGTACTAGGAGTTACATGCTATCAGGGTCCAAAATTCACTTTTTTGTCCTCCAGCCAAATAGCTAGTGAAGGTCCAAATTCTTTGCAGCTCCTCAAAAATTTTGTTTTTTGGCTGGTGGGGAAAGAAAATGTACCAACCACTTGCATATTTTACCAGCATTTGGCCAGTAGACAGTGATTATTTAGGACCCTGCATGGTTTGTATCTAAGTTCCAAATAAATGATGAACATTCAATCCCAAATTAAATACACGGCATTCAGTGTATCTGTACCTATAGCCTTTATTTTTATTGGCAAATGAGCTAACAGTTCACAAAGAAATCAAATCTAACATGCTCTGTAAACAGATAGCTTGACCATGGCTATAAACTGACGCCTGTTCACAGAGCTGCTTAGATTTGATGTAGTTTTGTTTTGATTGTTTCAAAACTTCAAACTCATTTGAATGAAAGCGTCAGTGAACCGTGGCCAGACATCATGACGTCGGTGCTCGTTTAGATTTCAACAGAATCCTTGTGTATATTTCAGCATGATTTATTGACCTAGTTCAGCACTCGGTTTCAACACCACATCTAAAGTCCCCTTCTCTTTAACTACAGTAAGCAGAATGATTACAGAACACCTTTCTCTCTTTTACAACGTCAACACTCAGAAGTCAGCATTCTCAGATCCTAGCGCCGGTTAACAAGGAGACAATTTGCTGCACTAGGCTACACTTTTACTGTCTTTTTTTTTTGGTAAGCAGTGGTGCGGCTGTTGTGGTGTAAAATGCTGCTCAGCATCTTTATTTTTGCTCTCAAAGTGAATCGTTGTTTTATAGCTGTGGTGGGGATAATTAAACGGCTTCTTGTTAATGATAAACATTTTCCAGGGCTTCATTTAAAGAGTGAACAATTCACACCTGATTACCGTGGAGTGTTTATTTTCCAGCTGCTCTGCATATGTCCTGACGCCTCGCCTTAAGCCCGTGTGTTGGTGTTTGTGTTGCAGGTTGGTTAAAGATGCCCCCTGGGATGAAGTTCCTTTGGCGCACTCTTTGGTCGGGTTCGCCACCGCTTACGACTTCCTGTACGAGTACTTGAACAAGGGCCAGCAGGAGCGATTCCTCCAGGTGATCGGCAACGCGTCCCGCCTGATGTACGAGAAGTCCTACGTCCGAGGATGGGGGTTCCAGTACCTGCACAACCACCAGCCCACAAACTGTGTGGCGTTGCTCACAGGAAGCCTGGTGTACATGACCCAAGGTTAGCGGATCAGGAGGCATGTCTCTGTAATGTGTATTTAAAGCAGGGCCAGAGCCAGACGTTAACATCCGAGGTTTTGCCCAAACCTAGGGGTCTGGGGGGGGGGCATGCTCCATTTACGGCAGCTATATGGATTATTTTTCAAGCCATTTGATTATAGAAAGCCTACAAATTTGCCAATCATTTGGGCAAAGCATCGACAGTAGTTGCCAAGGAAATAATACATCCTGTTTTTTAGGATGTAGCTCTACATCCTTCTGAAACCAGAACACAAACCATGCTGAGGATGACCCTTTTTCATTCCTGCCACCTAAATAGAGCCAAGAATTGTCTGATGTTATTATTTTACGGATACATAAGAAATGTAGGGTCAGAATTTGGCGTGCTGTGCATTACTAATCTTGAAAAAAGGGCAATATTTCCCCAGTAATGATTTGGCGTCCAGTCTGAGGGGGCATGACACAAAGTTGAAGTTATTTTAAAAACCTCAAAGATTAGGGGCTTTTCAGAAAACGTTCTGGGCCCCAGGAGTCCGGCCCTGGCCCAGAGCCCAAAGATGAGCATGTTGGTCAGTTTGTACTGTGTGTTAACACTTTGGTCCAGAGCGGGAGACCTGTACAACCCGTGGCTAAGATAGTGATGAACTTTGGTAGAAAGAGATTCACATCCACCAACGGAGGATTGGGAATAGGAATATCCCCTTGTATTTCCTTTATATCTTCAATCAAAATCTCTTCATCGGCTCTGATATGAAACAACAAGTGATTTCCTCCTTCTCTCAGCCAGCGAGCTCGTTGCAGCTCTGTGTGCAGCTTTAGCAACCTGCTTCGCTTTCCTCAGCATTAACAAGCTTCAACTCAACTAAAGGACTTTCACTAGTCTGGGTTTAGTCTCACATGGTCTCAAGGCTGATTCAGAGGCTTTACACCCAGCTAAGGTACTGTTGTAAAGGGATTACAGTAAAAAATGTAGCACTCCAGATTATGAAATGTTAAAGGGCTGGGACGGATTTATATTGGGATTTTCATTTATTGTTATTCTAGAAGTACTGGGATTCTCTTTTCCTTCTTGAACAGAAACAAGTTAAGTAATACACTTCTAGAGACAATATATCATGAGACATTTCAAACAAATGGTTTTTTCTACTTTCGCTCTGGTTTACTGGAAACAAATATGACGTAGTCACCGTCAGCGGTACCATAGAAACAGGAAATATTTTGTTGAATCGTTGATATATATTGAAATATTTCCTAAACATTGGGTTTCAAAGTTCACACAACATACCCACAGATTTAGATAGACAACAGGTTAAATAGATAGTTATAGAGTTAGTAGGGCTGCAACTGACAATCATTGTTATTATTGATTAATTTCCCTATATGTTTCTCCCTTAATCAGACAATTATGTTGTCTTCCCATTTGAGAAGCTGGAACTTGACTATGACTCATTGTTTATTAAATGAGTAGTTGCTGACTCAGAATTAACTCATTATTTCTGCTCTAAAAGTTACTTTAACTTTGTTTAGTTAAAATAATGTCAGTATATACATTATGCACTGTATATACACAAACATGAGAAAATGAATTATTGTTTATCATGTGAATAGTTTTCATAGACTCATTTTCTATCCATCATAATAATCCTTTGTAACGGTTCTGCAGATGAGCTTTTGCACATTGTGCATTCAGGTCCGGGCCTTATTCTCTGCAGCATTTCCTCTGTGAGAGCCAACATGATTGTGTCTTTTTGCACCAATGTCATGCACTACATATTGAAAGTGGCAGCAGAGAAAGGTATTCAGAAGGTAAATGCCTGTGGTGCAGCTTGCTTTGCATGCAGTGATCTTGATTTCTGGTTGAAAAGATCCAGCCCTGATGCGAACGAAGTGACGGCTGGCTTACAGAGAGCCGCTGTGGTCTCAGCGGTTTGATCTGAGGCTTTTTCGTAGAGGGCAACAACAGGCGTAACGCTCTGTGGACACTGAGGAGAGGCCTGATGGCCTGATTAGTCTCGCAATGCCAGACCAGCGCTGTGGAGGGTCTGGCGAGTCCACACAATATTCCGGGATGGGAGAAAAACGTGCTCTGGTTTATTGGTATTTCTTTAAACCACAATCACAATCATCCTGGGCGGTGCTAAGTGCCGGACTCAATAACTTGTTTTGGTGGAACATGTGTACGTTCAAAATTAGTTTTAGTCATGCAACAGAATACTCAGATTGGACAGATAGTCTAGCTAGCTGTCTGAATTTACAGGTAAGCAGGTTAGCAGGTAACCATAGTCCTCAGAAATCCACTACAGAGACAGAGGAAGGAGACGGACATCAGGCCGAAAATGAGGGACCTCCGGCACACTTTCCAGCAGCACCTGAACAAATCCGAAACATTGGGGATATAGACTGTGGCCTGATGGAATGGACTTGTTTTGGCTTCAGTTCATTTTGTGTTGAGTTTAGGAAACACTTTGTCTTTTACCTGCTCTGTTTTTACGATGGCAAAAACAGCATCGCTCATGTGGAGATTATAGTTGTAAGAACAATAGCTTCTTAGAAGATTGCTCACACATGATCTATTTGCAATACTCTCATTGAACTGCTTCATTTAGCAGTCTCACTCAAGTGTCTGGCCGAACACTGTGCAGAGGCCTGACTGCATTCCATTTTTGTATATGTATCATTCATTTCTTGTGCAAAGGGATGACATTACGTCCAAATATTATTCTGCTAAGTTGCCTGTGTACAAATGGAAAGTTTCCAATGAGCACTACCAGAAGGAATAACTTTCTTGATTACTTCTTTATTGATTATCTGACACAAGCTTTTGGCACCTTTGCTGACTGTTAGACTAGGTGTTCTTATTGTGCCCTAAAATACCTATAGGGCGCAATGCTATTAGAATGAGCAATTTCTTTGCCACTCACTGAAATTAGAAATATGCATGCTGTCTGTTTAGAGCAGTGACAGACTTTGGTGTAGATAAGCACATAGGAAGGGGCAGCACATTCCAGATACGGGTGTTTGCTTGTTGGTGCATGCAGCTGAAAGTTCAATATGACTGTGCAGTTTACCCACAGTTCATAGTAAACCCCACCTCCCCTGTCTGTCACATCCTTCCCACTGGCCAGCAACAGAGTCCTATTTAAGCGGCCTACACATGACCCGCGGTAAAACCGCTCTGCGCTGTGCCGTTCCATTGTTACAAATATCCCCCAAACTCCTGGCTCCTCTCCTTTCCTCTATCACTCTATCACTGCTTTTCATTTGAAGCGCAAGCCTAGACCACGTCACATAAATGCACCTCCCCCACCATTGAGCAGTCAGACTGAAACATAGTATTTCATCATTGACTCGGTCCTGCCCCTGATGATAAACAGATGAGAAAACAAATGGCCAGCAACGAGGTCAGTTTTACACAAGATGCTTGCCGTGTGCTAAGATGTGCAGACACACTGAAGGCTGAGAAGAGAATAAGTCAATGAGCATTGTTGGAAACAACAAATCCCCTTGACCTTTCACATTCCTATAGACATAATGTGTGCTCAGGGAGGGATGTGGGTGTCCAGCCACATCCCTCAGCAGCATTATCCCCTCTGTTAGTCATTAGGCAAGCTAGCCACATCATTAGACTGGGGGCAAATTAGAGCTGAGAGTTACTGTACACTAAGTGCATGTATGATGCAGTTTCTCTGGTATGTGTTTTTCCTTTTAATGTGGTGATCCTTCTCTTTTTATTTCTCCCTTCTTGTTATGGTGTTTGGTATTTCAGTATTTTAGTCGTATGTTCAGCACTGTGTCATCATTATCCTTGGACTTCGTGTTGATGACGTTGGAGTTCCAGTACATGGTACTTCCTTTTCTCGGTTCAGTTATGGTGACTGGCCTTGCTCCTGCTAACTGGCCATTTTCAGTTCTGTTTATTTATTTTAAATCTTTATTCAAATATCAAGCTGCTGATGCTACAGCTGAACATCTAAAATGCATTCTCTATAGTTGTGTTTTCATGACCTATTTTTTGGTGCATTTTGAAGCATTGCATTACAAAAGCTGGATGGAAACGGCAACATTTTGATAAAACTTTCTCAGTTGCACTGAAACGTTTTTTCGCTCTCTTGAGGTGTTTTTTATATTTGTGGAAAAAGAGTTAGTGCTCTTAAAGCATCATCAGAGAACACAAAAAATAAAATAGCAAGGGCGTTCCACAGAGTCAGAGCAAACCACTTCAAAGGCATTGGAACTTTTTTAGGACTTTATTGACAGGACAGCTGAAGAAATGACAGTGGAGAGGGGGGGGGGGGAATGACATGCAGTAAAGAGCCTCAGATTGGAGTTGACTAAGCTATCCAGGCGCTCAGCGCTTTCAGTTTTTGAGTGTGAGAGACAACCAGTAACCCTGGTCAGAAGATCAGAGTGACCAACTGGTAATGTAAGGATGGAGCGGGTCAGATGTGGTCACATGGTGCCTGACCATGTCAGAACACCAACCTTAAAACGAATCCAGAACTTTATAGGAAGCCCCTGTGCAGAGGGTAAGATAGGAGTGTTGGCAGTCATCCTGCTGGAGCGGTTCAACAGCAATCTGGACAGGATTGGGCATCGAGAACCGCTTCCAACAAAATTACATTGTTCCAATCATCTGCTTCAAAACCAAATGTTCCAAACAATTCCGATGAAAAAAACAATTCCATTGGAATCATTTGGAAAGTCGTTTTTTAATCTGATCATCGGTTCAAAATTTGACACACGCACCTTCTAGGTCTAGGGGCATGTTGTGTTGTGTGGCTTTATTTCATGTTGAAAAAGCCCTGTAACAGTGTAAAACACCATAGAGTCAAAATAAAATGTTCCTCTTATCTGTGAAATAAGCATGTGACCTGTTTCAGCTCCACTCCTCAAAGAATCGTGAACAAGAATTGATACAATCCAAAATCCAAAGGAAGAATTGGAATTGGAATCTGACTTACTGAAATCAAAACGGTGCACAGCCAAAAACTGGACCAGTGTGTAGATGGTCCAGGGTTAAATTAACTGGAACCTGGTGCGGCCCCGGACTGTGTAAAGCTCTGTTTGTGCAAATATGGTTTTTGTGCGCGCCAAGAGTTCCTGTTTGATGGTAAATACCTGCTCTGTGTAGACCAGCCCCAAAACCAAACAGTGTTGGGGACGACCCCTGTGGGCGGGAGCTGGCCAGTTACCAACCATGGCCCCAGGATTCCTCAACGAATGGAGCTAGAGTGTTTATGTGGTTGCTTGTTCTCATAGTCAAGGCTATGTGTGTGTGATCCGGTGTGTGTTGGAGAGTATACACGTTGTGGTGTGCCCTGGCGGAGTCATGCTTTCCATCCCCACAGCTAAATTGTGTGTGTGGAAGGTTTCTCCAGGTAACAGACTAAGACGTTGTTGGCTGGAATGCTGTGTTTCATTCATTCCATTAGTGACATAACACACACACACACACACACACTCTAATGTACTATATATCACGGCGCCTGAGTCACTTTTGCAAATGAGTCCTGTTGCAAATATATATAAATAAGTGAAGCGCTTTCATGGAAAAAATGATTACTGCACAGTAGAAATCTCTTTTTGGCCCGATGTGTTGTATAATTCATGTCTGCAGTGATTGTAGTCCTCGGGCACTTTTAATGAAAAACATCTCTTTTAATCTGATTTAAATATATCAACATAGACACAATGTAGTTCCCCTTTATGACAAAAATGGAATTCTCCTTTCCGATAATACAGAAGCAAGAAAGTGTTCTGTCTAAAGATAGCTGAACTTCACGGAAATTGCGTGTATGGTGATTTTTTTTTCACAATGTTTACACAAAATTCTTTTCACTAGAATCAATTTGTTTTATTGTGTGTTTTTACGCTACCGTCAACAGCGACTACATCATATACGTTTCCAGGAAACATAGCTAAAGCCGATTAAAAAGCAGAAATTCCATGATATGTTCTTATTTACACGTGAAATAAACGTTAGACTGATGTGCATTCTCTGTACAGTCTCAGTATATTGTCTCTAGAAGTGTTTTAGTCAACTTGTAAGAAGGACAAGAAAATTGCAGTACTCAATACCATCCAACCACAATACTTGTTGGACCCTTCTTTACCAATCTAAGCACACGCATAAAGCGTCATTGACTGTAGACCAGATTTTTGTTGGTCAACGGCGTAATCCCTTTTTGCTGCCTCAAGATAGCAATACGCCAAGAATACACCTGAACACACCTCCCTGTAAGACCAGCACACCCAGAATGCACCTGAACACACCTCCCTGTAAGACCAGCATGCTCAGAATGCACCTGTACACACTTCCCTGTAAAACCAGCACGCCCAGAATGCACCTGAACACACCTCCCTGTAAGACCAGCATGCTCAGAATGCACCTGTACACACTTCCCTGTAAGACCAGCACACCCAGAATGCACCTAAACACCTCCCTGTTAGACCAGCACACCCAGAATGCACCTGTACACACCTCCCTGTAAAACCAGCACGCCCAGAATGCACCTGAACACACCTCCCTGTAAGACCAGCATGCTCAGAATGCACCTGAACACACCTCCCTGTAAGACCAGCCTTCCCAGAATGCACCCTTACACACCTCCCTGTAATACCAGCACGCCCATGGGTGCACAGATGGGCGCTGGATGGGGATTTGAGTCTGTCTTAAACTAGCAAAGACACTTGAGTCAGGCTTTGCGCTGCGCCCGATGCAAGATTAAATTTCAATTCAATTTTATTTATAGTATCAATTCATAACAAGAGTTATCTCGAGACACTTTACAGATAGAGTAGGTCTAGACCACATTCCAGAATTTACAAGGACCCGACAGTTCTAGTAGTTTTCTCCAGAGCAAGCAACAGTGTGACAGTAGCGAGGAAAAACTTCCTTTTAGGCAGAAACCTGGGACAGACCCAGACTCTTGGTAGGCGGTGTCTGACGGGCCGGTTGGGGTTAGAATGAAGAGTGAAAATAACAAAAAGTAGAAAAAATAGTAGTTTGTAGCAGTTCTTTGTAGTAGTTTATGGCATAGCAGGGCACTGTGGGTATTACAAGGCACAGCAGGGCCTGTGATGCATTCCTTTTAGAAAACAGTCCATTTTTAGAAATGTCTCATGATATATTGTCTCTAGAAGTATATAGAAGTATATAGGGATGTAACGATTACCATTGTAACGGTAAACCACGGTAGAAATGTTGACAGTTACAATTACAGAGAGAGAGAGAGAGAGAGAGAGAGATTGTCGGCTTGCTAATATTGCTGTTGCTGTCTTTGTTATTGAATAGCTGATAGATGTGCAGTATATTTAATATTACTTGTGCAGCTTGTGTTGATACTCAGGTTGTGTTTTCTAACGATGTGCAATCACCAGTAAACAGACTCGCCTGTGGAGCCACATGCTTAGCTATTAAAGGTGTATTACACTGTTTGCTCCGTTACGGATATGTGTGCTGTAATAGATGTGGTTTATTCTCTGTTTGTTTTACTGAGCAATGTGTTACATTTAAGTTCATTATTACAGCGATATTCATGTCATTTTTTGTATTGTTTCTTGTTATATGCTGGTGGCTATAATATTTAGTTGTGGTAAATGGTCATAGTAAGTCAGATGCTTCTTATAGTGCATTATTATCTGCTTATATTTCAGAACCACATCCAACTTCACATGTAACATGTATAACTTCATAGTTAACTTCATGTTTTAAGTAAATCCTCCTAATCTCAAAGTCATATCTCTGGTTCTAGTTGTTACCAGACCGGCCGATGTTTCAGCAGCAGGTTTTCAATAGTTTTTACACGTCTTTTGCCAGTATTTTTGTAATATAATAAATACTGTTACACTTCTTGAAACTATTTCAACTTGTGTAGGCCTATCAGTTCTTTCTAAACATATTGAACACCTTTTTAAAAATACTGTGATAATACGATAATCGTGATAATTTTTGTCGCTATAACCGTGAGGTTACATTTGTGTACTGTTACATCCCTAGAAGTACTGTATATTATTCAACTTTAACAACTTTTGTTAAAGAAGGAAAAAAAAATACAATACAAATCCAATCAGCTCCCATGTTTGGGACAAAAGCATGTGGTGCCGGCCTGTGAAACCATCTCCACTTCCTGTGTTCCAGGTTACCTCCAGGAGGCCTACCTGTGGACCAAGCAGGTCCTGTCCATCATGGAGAAGTCCATGATCCTTCTGCAGGATGTGACGGATGGCTCCCTGTATGAAGGCGTGGCCTACGGGACTTACACCACCCGCTCTCTGTTCCAGTACATGTTCCTGGTGCAGCGCCACTTTGCCATCAGCCACTTCGACCACCCCTGGCTGCTGAAACACTTTGCCTTCCTGTACAGGACCATCCTGCCAGGTAACTGGCACTTCACCTGTCACAGCCAGCACAGTTTACTTTCTGAAAAGCCTTTATTAAGCCTGTGGTTCCCACCCGTTTTGGTCCGAGGTACCCCCACAGTCCTCACGTACACTGTCCTTGAGCCCTAATGTAGGCTTCAAATGTAAAACTATTATATAAATTATATACAAGTTATTATTTTCATACAATTATACTGTCAATCCTTTTTATTGTCTTCATCTGTACAAATACTTGGCTCATAAATGCTGCCTTAAGCAAAAACAAAATAAGTAAAAAAATAAATAAATAAATACAAATGCCACAGTGTTAGTCAGTTTGGTCAGCAGTCAGGCTAATACTAGCCTACTAGGTTACTGCTAGGTGGAGTGAAGCAGAAGGCTTTAACATTAACATTACTAAAAGCTAACTATTGTAACTATTTCTCCATTACTTCTAGCTATGTAACTGTTCAGTCATTACTTTTGACTACCTGTTTAAACTTCTGTGCTAGATTGCTAACTAGTTTTCACACACTCTAACATAACTGCAACATGTAGTGTTCAGGTGTTACAGTTGACTTAACATTTATATGTGGATATTTTCTTTTAATCAAATCATAATTTCAATTTTTTCGCAATGAGTGGAGCTTTTCTTCAATCTTTCCACGTACCCACTGGCAACTGCAGAAGTACTCCCTGGGGTACAAGTACCCCTGCTTGGGTATCAGGGTATAAAGCCAGGAGGGCTGCACGATATGAGGAAAATATGCGATTATGTTGTTGAATATCGCAAAAACAACATTACTTGCGATACATAAACAAATACTAAAATGTACTAATTTCTCCATTTCTGCTGCTTTCAGTATTCTGATAAAATAAAACAATGGTTGATTTTAAAACAAACGAAAGGAAATCATTTCAAACAGTCCTTTGAATATGAAAGGCATCACTAAAAAAAGAATGTGAGTTTAAACCAGTTTATACCCGTTTAAAATGCAGTTTTATACTCATATTCTTTTTCAAATACCAGAAAAAATCTAAAAAAATAAAAGTTGCACAATTTGTGTATTGCCCCAGTTAATATTGCTATTGCAAATATATATATATATATATATATATATATATATATATATATATATATATATATATATATATATATATATATATATATAGTGTGCTAAAAGCCACCCAATCACAGAGCAGGTCAACATCTGTGAGTAAGGGTTGACTTAGCTATCAGGTTAGTCCTAATGAGAATGCTCTATTCCAAAAGTTGGATATATTAGATTAGACTGAAAACAACGTCGGAGAGGATCTTCTCCTCTGAGCCAATATGGGGTATGCATGCGTGTGGTTATTACCTTCCTGGATGCCTTTCAGGGCTGAGCAGAGATCTGCAGGGATATGTGGTGTCCTGGAAGTTCTGCAGGTCAGGGGGAGGGCAGTAGCCGAGGAGGGGACCCCTAGGTCAGCCTCGGACATTTCACAGCCCCCTGCCAACAGTTGGTGTGTTGTGGCTGAGCAGCACTGCTGTACTTAGAAAGCCCCTAATTACATCAGCCAGGAGAGTCTTGGATCTGGATCCACAGTAGCAGCATGAGTGAGCTGAGAGAGGCGAAAGACTTGAGTGTTTGCATTACTAGGTGCGTTACCAGCGTTGCGTCTGTTTTCAACTTTAAAAAAGGTTTGACATTTTGGAAAAAAAGGTTTTTTTTACGCTTGGCTGAGGTGGAACAGTTAGTATGTTGATAAAAGCAAAATGCAATGCAAACAGATTTAGCGGATAAATGATGACGTACATGAAGCATATGCAGCGTTTCCCACAGAATTACACACGCAGACATCCGCCCCCTTCTAACCACTCCAATTTAGCCATCACACACCTGCTGCAATCAGTCCCTGAAAGAAACAAGCAGGCCTGTCTTGTTGCACCATCCAAATATTTTTCAAAACTTGACAATTTCAATGTCCAAACAATGGTAGCAAATGTGGATCAGTGTTTCCCAAAGCCCAAGACAACGTTCTCAAGTGTCTTGTTTTGTCCACAACTCAAAGATATTCAGTTTAGTGTCACAGAGGAGAGAAGAAAGTAGAAAATATTCACATTTAAGATGCTGGAATCAGAGAAACCTTATTCCTTTAAAAAAATTAAAATAAAATGACTCAAACCTATTATTGGATTATCAAAATAGTGGGTGGTTAATTTAATAGTTGACAACTAATCGATTAATCAATTCATTGTTGCAGCTCTAAGTCAGATAATGTTCAAGCACAGAAAAGAGATCCAACGCCAGTTGTGAGGGACAAAGGAAGGAATAAGTGTACGCGCGTAAGTAAGTTACTGTCAGGTCAAGTGTCAGTTGAAGTGAAAGCTGTGTCTCTTTAACTTTAAGCATTGAAAGGAGCTGAGTTGTCTGTTGGATGATTTCTAACCTTATTGCTGCCCATGTGTGTTAGGATGCTTGTGTGTTGGCCTTAAGAGTGGAACTTACATAGTTAAAGAGCCCTGAAAGGAGCTGAAGTGTTCTAATTAATGAGTGGGAAGTGTCCCTGTATTCTCGCTGTATGTGTCTGTGTGTTTGTGTTAACATCCTAGATCCAAGACCGTATTAAACATTGTTATTTCTCTTCATTCTGATTGCAAACAATCCATGCCTAACCTGCAATAACATCAGCTTAATTCCTGCAATTAATATCTTGAAAAATGTGTTTCTTGTTTAGCCATGTTTAAGGGATAGTGAAAAGAGACAAAGTGTTTTTGTTTCTGCAATTTTTGTCTACAATTGTTGTTGGTTGACAAATGATTGACTGTGATTACATGCTGTAGTTCCGATAGCTGGTTTCTAAGAACCCGCTGACCACCAGAGTGCAAGGCTTGCCTTACATAATTACAGACAACAAAACAGTGTGAACCATTTGTGCATGGTTTGGGACTGAGCTGGGTCACAGCAGACGGTACTGAGGTTCACGCTGGGTGGGCACTTTTGTCTTAGATCCGTTGTCACAAGCCAAATATTTAGTATGAGCTGTGTGCGGTAGTGTGCTGGAATTTACCAAGAATCAACATATTGTTTGAAGTGATATTTTTATGCATTGTTGGCACTATAAACTTCAACATCAGCACCATGTCATCTCGTTTTATTCCACCATCTCATCAGGATTTCAGCGGACTGTAGCCATTGCAGATTCCAACTACAACTGGTTCTACGGGCCGGAGAGCCAGCTGGTCTTCTTGGACCGCTATGTGTTACGTAATGGCAGTGGAAACTGGCTGGCAGATCTGATTCACCAAAACAGGGTGATAGAGGGGCCAGGGCAGGCTGGGAAAGGCCAGAGGTGGTGTACTCTTCACACAGAGTTCATCTGGTGAGCTGCTAAATTTTAATAATACAAAGGAAAATTACTCACATCACAATATATATTGCAGGGGATTAAATTATCGCATGTCAGTTTTTCCCCAATACCGTGCAGGCCTACTTTAGCGTATTGTTAAGCAGACAGACATGAGAGTGTTATTGGTCTTGATATTTACTATCTAATAATGTTAGATTGATATATAGACATTACTATACTAATGATCTGATCTGTTCCTTGAAAGCAGCCATGTCACAGCTGTTCCCTCAGGGTTGCCAAAAGGCATTCTGGGTAAACAAAGGGAATCACATATGTACGGTACATGTAAATAAAGCAGGTTGTACAAAAGTGTATATCGCAATATGTAATCACAAAATAACCTCTGGAAAACAGATAGGAATGTTCATCAGGGGTCGCTTTTGATTATTCTAGCCCATATTGGTATGTTATCCATCTGATAACCCTCCTCTCTTGGTATTATTCTGCAGGTATGACCCAGGACTGTTTCCAAAGCCTCCGTCAGATTTCGGAACGTCCCAACTCCACTACTTTGAGGACTGGGGCGTGGTGACGTACGGCGGCGCTTTGCCTGCAGACACCAACCGCACATTCCTCTCCTTCAAGTCAGGGAAGCTGGGGGGGCGCGCCATCTTTGACATCGTTCACATGAACAAGTACAAGGAGTGGATCAAAGGGTGGAGGAACTTTAACGCCGGCCACGAGCACCCAGATCAGAACACTTTCACCTTTGCGCCCAATGGTGTGCCCTTCATCACAGAGGCACTGTACGGACCCAAGTACACTCTGTTGAACAATGCGGTCTTGTTCCGCTCCGCCTTCTCAGGGAGTTGCTTTAAGCCGTGGGCTGGACAGGTCACGGAGGCCTGCGATTCCAAGTGGCTGAAGTACAAGGTGGGGTTGGCGGCGGATGCCCAGGGCAGAGTGGAAGCCGCCATGGAGAGACAGGGAATGGTCTTCATCCGTGGTGAGGGACATTCGGCTTATAATCCAGAGCTGAAGATCAGAAACTTCCAGAGGAACCTTCTCCTTCTTCACCCACAGCTCCTGCTCCTCGTGGACCACATCCACCTGGATCCAGACAGCCCAGCCGAAGCCATGACAGCCTTCTTCCACAACACGGAACTCCCATTCCAGGGAACAAAGGTGGACGGTGTTCATGGAGCGTTTGTATCACACGGTGAGGATCGATATCAGATGTTCTGGATGGATGACACAGGCTACAGTAACAAAGGCGTGGTAGGTTACTGGAATTACCCTCGAGGGTACCCGTACAATGGCTCCAACTATGTGAACGTCACAATGCCATTGAGGTACCCACACACCAGGGTGGCCTACATTTTCTTTGGACCGGGCGTGGATGTGCAGAGCTTCAGCTTGCGTGGCGACGACCAGAGAGTGGATATCTACCTGGCCACCAAGGATCACACCTACACTATCTACCTGCTGACCGGAGAGGTCAGCAGCAAGCCTCTGTTCGCCATGGTGCTGCTGGACAACAAAAAGATTGTGTTCGAGAAGGCGGCGGCGACGGCGGAAGACAGCTCGCCTGAGGAGGTAGAGGAGTACGTCAACGTGATGGAGGACAACCTCCAGCACGTCAAGCCCGTCTTCCAGCAGATGGAGAGACACATCCTCGGGCGGGTTCTCAACACCGCTAGCTTCCGTAAGACTGCGGAGCGCCTCCTCCAGTTCTCCGACAAGAAGAAGACGGAGGAGGTTATCGAGAAGATGTTCGCCATGTCCAAGAAACAGGGCAAGGGTAAAGGGGGGAAGAGAGTGAACCTTGGGGAGAAGCTTTCGGAGAGTCTACCTGACATTTTTGCACAGATTGAGGTGAATGAGAAAAAGGTAAGACAGAGGACTTCAAAGCGTACATATGAAGACAGTCCTGAGGAGGGAGAGGGAGAGTCGCGGGCCTTTATGGATTACACAGACGGCCGCAAAAACAGAAAGGGGGCCTTTGTCAAGGGCCGCAAATTCAACGAGGTTCACATGGTGGCCACGGCAGGCAGCGAGGGTCTAAACAGCACCGCCTCCTACATCCGACTCTTCCTGCTCCTGAACACCGCCACCTTCTTTCTGCTGCTGGCCGTGTTACTGACTCGTTTCCAGAAAGGTCGGAGTTTGCACACGCAGAGATGTTTCTACACCATCCTCCTGATCGACTGCTTCATCTTACTGTACCTGTACTCCTCCTGCTCTCACACGCAGTGTTAACGCCAGGAGGGCGAGGGGTCGTCTAACTTCCGGTAGGGCTGGGTACCAAATTCAGTTCTTTTTAGGCAGCAACCAAATTGCCTCCTTAGTATCGAAAAATGCCTTGTCGTTTTTACCCAATTACAATACCTAAGGAGTAAATATCATCGGAGTCAGTGAGCCAATCAGCATAAAGAATGCTTCTACCAAGATCTAATAATGTCTGCGATTGGCTGTCTGACGTTACACGTCGTAGAGACACGCAGGAAAAACTCTACGTCACACAGACGGCTGGCGGAGTAGGAGCTGGAAAATATAGAAAAGGTTTCTGTGTAAATGCGTAACTTTGGTATGGCAAAAAGTATCGTTTATTGTTTACTGTGTGCGATACCAAAGTCCCAGTACTGGTATTGGTACCAGTATTGAATCGTTTTGAATGATACCCAGCCCTAACTACAGATCCAATGAGCTGTTGTTCTGCACCCCCCACACCTCAGTCAGAACCAGATCTTAGGACACAGTATTAGGGACACTTTTAGAAAATAAAAAATAAAAATCTGAGATATCCTGGGGAAAAAATAACATTTTGAGAAAAAAGTTGCAATATTTCAAGGATCGAACAAGTCATAATGTTATGAGATTCTTTTTTAAATCCTTATATCTGCAGTCTGTCAGCTTGTACTCGTCAGACGAGGGATGTAAATGTTATGAAGTTATTGGTTTATATCTATAAGCGTAGATTTTAGGACATGAAAACAATGTCGCAGGATGTTACAGTTGTGATTGTAAAATCTAGAAATATTACTCCCAGTATTATCCCTTTTTCCCCAAAAAAACACTTACATAGATTAGATTTGTATTTCCTCAACATTAATTTTTTCTCATTATGCAGTATTATGATTTTTATTCCCTGAAATTACCTTTTATTTTTTGTGCTTTTATGACTTTTTTTAATTCTGAGTTCATTTTTACAATATTATGATTTTTGTTCTGATATTACATTACAACTTTACTCTCCTCATATGACTTCTTCTATTTAATTTATATAGCCCAAAATCGTAATTTTCCTCATTCTATAAACTTTATTCTCATAATATTATGACTTTTTCTAGAAATTTCTAGCAAGTTTCTTCCCCCCAGAATATTATGAGTGTCTTCTTAAAACTCTGATTATTTATTTTTTTAACTGTGGCCGAATACTTGTAAGATTGACCTAATGGTGCTCAGGAAAACCAAACAAGTGATTCCAAATAGGAATTGATGAATTAGCAGGACGAAACCAGGCCCCCTCCGATGTGAACGCTTCTGTGGAGCTTTCCAAGTCTGCGTCTGTGTGAAGTCCAGAGGTCCGGGCCGGCCTGAAGATCTTTAGCCACTATGATACAGTCACAGCCACATCTGTACCTGACATCTGTCCTGTCTACACACTTCATAGGAAATACATTGAAATGTATATATGAGAAAGCAAGATATATTTTTATGGTGTTTTTTTTAGCATTTGTAAATAAAATTACCACATGCATAAGTGTGCATTGAATGACTGTTTATCAAATGAGGGTTTGAACTCATATGTGGGTATAAGTTCTGCAGTATGTTACACTCAGAACTGGAACAATTCCAAATGTTGCTGTACGATTAATTGTCTCAGACATAATTGCAATTAACAGTATAATTGTCTTTTTCAGTCAAATTTTAAAAAAATATGTATTTATTTGTTACTTAAAAAAAAAAAGTTTTGAATGAATCCCTGTTATGCGACCCATTTAATATAATAACCCAAATACAGAACTCTAGGGTCAAGTTCCAACAACTAGCATAGCTTTAGCTCCACAGTCCAACCAAAAATCACTTATATATATTTAAATTTGTCATATCTAAACCAACTCAACAATTACCATCAACAGTCATATCACTACATTACACAGATACGTTGACGTCAAAACATCACAACATTTTGACAGAGAAAAGCAAGGGAACAGGTGCAAATAATAGAATGACCAGAGGTGGAAAGTAACACATTTCAACCACTGGCCTTACTGTAATTGAGTATTCTTTTTGTGTACTTTGACTGTTTAAAGTAGTTTTTAAAATCGGTAATTTTACTTAACTATGTTTTGTTTAAAGTGGTGTACTTTGCTATATTTGAAAACACATAATTACTGAGGAAAAAAAGAAATTAAAAATGGTCTTAAAATGTCTTATATTGGACTTGCTGAAACCTGTAGAAACCCCGAAAAACTCCAGCAAAGAACCCATAAGGGGTCAGTCCTGTATTATATCATTATTATTATCATTAATATTATGATTTATTGTTGGCTGTCAGCCACTGATTTGTCTTATGGGTCAGTGTTTTGAGTGAGGGGGTCCTGCTGCGTGCTCAGCTCCGGTGTAGCAGAGTTAATCATTAGCTGAGATCCTCTGGCCTTTGGTTGACTTTCATCAGCTCCTTTAACTCACTCACCGTTAAGTGAGTAAAACAAAACCAAATTCTTCGCATTCTTCTTCTCACAGAAATGCTGTGGGGCTGTTGTGTTATGATTGAGCAGATAATGGCATCCAGATGTGGGCCATATGGCTTCCCTTATATAAAAAGTGACCTCTGTTGTCTGGCCTGGTCCGATCGCTGGGGGGAGGGAAGCCCAAACGGATTTATTAACTTCTCCCTGACTAATGAAACCTCATTGTGACAAACATTTGAAACCGGCCCTGATAAAACATGGACCCCAGATTGGGGCACACCACTTGTTCACGGTGAGGCCTCTTTAAAAGTGTTAGGATGTACAACGCTGCCATCTGCTGGCCATGCAGCGGCTCGTCTCGGTGGAACTCTTGTGTTTGACCCATCTTCATCTCACATTCTGTATCAGAACAGTGGTGTAGTCTACGTGATACACGGGTATACGCAGTATACCCACTAACAAAGCTCCAGGATTACTATATACCCACTTTAAAAGGCCCAATGACACGCAATAACATACTTTCCATTATATGTTTGATATATTTTGAATTGTCATATGTGTTTTTCTTTAGGCTAAATTAAGGGAATTCCAAATTTAAGTAGCGCATAAACGTGTATCCAAGTACAGGAAATGAAGTCGTCTGTGTTCAAAATTTCCCTGGGGGAGGACACCCTGACCCCCCACTATGAGATGCCCCCCCACCAACCATTTGGATTGAAAACCTAAGTATACATGTTGTTGTTGTTGTTATAACAACACTTACTACTACCCATTAGGCTAGTAGAACCCAACTATAGTTCTGACACACATTCATTCACTCAGCAGTTTGTATCAGAGAGTCCTTTGACTGTGACAATCCAAAGGTACACATTGCAACAGGAGAAAAAACACTGGAAAACATGGAATTCAACTCCAAAGAGATTCAACCGCAAATTAATTTCTATCTCAGTTACCTTGAAGAACAAGTACGGTGTGAGCTGAAGGACAGCGAGGGGAGAGTTCACCTGATCATCCGAGAGGACTTGTTGGCCAGCCTCCTCGATCAGCTCTAACAACAGAGACAGGGCAGCAGTTGGAGCCATGAGAAAGAGCTGATGCAGAGGGAGGTGTGGGACTTCACAGATCAGCAACAGGCTGCGAAAAGCCCCAAAAGATCTGGACCTGCAGTACTTCATTACTGAAGACCTAAAAGTCAAATTGGAGCAGATGAAAGGAAGGAAATGGAGACTCAGAAGATGGAGTTCTGTAAAGAAAGACAGATGCTCAAGGTAAGTAAGACCACCAACGTGAGGTTGGAGGGATATCTAAAATCCCAGATGGGAAAATTCAACAAGAGGCTGTGAAAAGCTCTATAAGATCTGAACCTCAACAGATTGTATGCCCCCCTTTTCCCCTGCCCTGATAGGGACCAAAATAGAAAGAAGTCTTTGGGTTTTATTGTGTCATCCCTAACTATTTATGGATTTTAATGTATGACACAGAGTACTGTTTTTATATAATAACTACTGCATACACACAAACACTAGCTACACAAATAATCTTTAAAAATAAATGTCATGTTTGTTGGTTTATTGTTGTTTAAGTTGCACTGCAGTCATGTGTACTATAGTTTGATGTATAAATCAGACGACAAACACGTCTAAATACCTTACTAGTTAGGCCTACTGTCTCAAAACAATGTCTCTTGTCATATATTTAACTAATTTCCTCAAATTTGT
This sequence comes from Etheostoma cragini, assembly GCF_013103735.1. NCBI lineage: Eukaryota > Metazoa > Chordata > Actinopteri > Perciformes > Percidae > Etheostoma > Etheostoma cragini. The sequence goes on from NC_048424.1 coordinate 16,093,681, forward strand.
AATGGATGAAGACTTGTGATTTGCATGTTTTTACTTAGTATTGTAAAGTTTTGATTTTCTGAGTATTCTTTTACCACATGTATTTTTTAATACCATGTTTCTAACTATTCCTCTTTGCTTTCTTTCAGTGAGAAACAGACCTATTTTGTAATCGTTTGTTTTGACCATAAGGAATGGAGAAATAAAAGAATATTCCAACCACACGATGTCGCTGCTAAGTTCTACGTTCGCCTTTCCAGTGTGAACTGAACCTGCTCGCTCACCGTCGACAGTTTCAATAAACTTTATTGGTAGCGTTTCTTTGCGTAACATGTCAAACATGGGGGCACGGGTAGCGCGTATGTTCAGAAATTTCAACCTAGAAAACCGGGTACACCGAGAAATATCTAAGGAAAAGCCACGAGTAGCACCCCGACACGGGACCACACTCCCGCCCTCCGCCGCCAGCTCTCAAGGTGGGTGTCTATGTAACGTTAGGCTCGCGACATGCCATGTTAATGTCCCAGCCTCTGATATATCTTAACGGCTCGCGACAAGTTTCCCTGCTGGAAGTCACGGCGTCATCTATATGACAAGTAACGTAATTTAATGTAATGAAATGAAATGAAATGAGCATGTTGTGTGTTTCAGCCGTGGAGACAGCGGAAACCGTGAACCAGAGGAACGACCCGCTGCTGACCCTGCTCAGGACCGTGTATGTGGAGTCTACAGACCCAGCAGCAGAGGTCAGGCTGGGGGACTCACTGTCTGTTTGTATGGCTCTTATGATGGATGACAGGGGTGGGAAAACAATTCTATGTGTTGTATATGTGTGTTGTTTTGCGGCAATTCTCATAATATTAAAAAAATATTTAGAGAATACATACATTTTTACATAAATAATTGTTGTATATTTATTTATATAAAATTCTATAGATATATATCTATATACAGACAATTATATACCTAAATATTTATTTTTATACGGTACTGCCGACTACATAATTTGTGTGCTGTTTAGTGTGCCAAATCTCACGTTGGCCACGCCAAGACCCGCCCTACGATGCAGCCTGATTGGTTGGGGTTAGTCATTTCACCTTGAGTGGTTAAGGTAGCCGATTGGTCAGGGAATATGACGTGTACAAATGGGGTTACGTTACGGGGAATTTGGGACAACTAACGGCACGTATAGGCCCGTTTCCAGCAATACAGACGTAAAGCCGAACATCCATGTCATGTAACTCTCTTCTTAAAATAAATGTCAGACTGAATGACATGGGATGTGCATTCTACTTAGACAACAATTAGTTTTTAAAAATGTCTCAATGTATGTCCATAAGTGTATACAACTTTTGTGTTCATCAAAGAAGGAAAAGGAAAAATCACAATACTCAATAATATCGATAATGATTCTTCTAGAATTGCAATAAATAAAAATAGCTAAATAAATCCAATCGGCCACCACGTATTGTGAAAGAATCAACTCGGGATAAAACCACATTGACCTGTTCCTAATGGATGAGGCTTTATTTGATTTAATTAGATCTTATTGTACAGCTGTTTGATTTAGTTGATCAGTCGTCTGTAGTCTCTTTGCTGAGCCCTCTCCCCACACCACGGTGATTAGGTGTGTGAAGCCCAGTCACTTCACTGCTGGCACTTTGCATAGAACTGGCTATTTCTAATAAGGGAAGGGAAGAAGACACCTGATCAAAGAGGGTGTTTGCAGGCTAACGGTCAATTATGAGAAGCCGCCTAGAAAAATAAAAAATGTAAAACTTGCACTACTGTACATACAGTATATGATTCAGTCCCTCCAGGATTATTTTTAAAGATTGTTGCGGCCCATAATGCCTGATGCTGCAGGAGCTTTTGTAAAAAAAAAATTGTTGCAATGAAGTTGCGGGAGAAAGAGAAAGTTGCAAAAAAAGTATATTATAAATACATTTATGTGCAAGTGTTTAGGACCAGTAATACATATGTTTGTGCAAGTGAAGTATGCATGTATGAGCAAGGTTTCAGTACCAGTAATAATGTGTGTGTGTGTGTGTGTATGTGTACAAATGAAGTATACAACTTGGCCTAGGCAGCTTCTCGTATTTAATGGTTACTTTCAATGGTTGATGGTAGAAAGTGACTTCATGTAGGAATTAAATGTAGTGACATGAAGTCAGTCTTATAGTATAAACATCAAGACCCCCCCCCTAGACTAGAAAATAAAGGGGCCCTCACGTTTATTATTAAATGTACTTTAATGTTTAAAATTGTTTTATTAAAAGAAGATCAAAGAAAGGCTCTTTTATAACTTTTTTTATTGAAAATTTGTTACATTTAGCAATACATTAACATTTTATATTAACAAAGTACTTAACTATATCATGAGTAAACCTAAGTCACCTAACATACAACTGCAATAATTTAAAAAAAAATAACAATCACACTATTAACAAGTAACAACAATAATAAATGTTGAGTTGGCATGCTAGCCAGAGCCCACCTGGCATTTTAAAAGTAGCCTACATTTACGGTCGCTACCTGACGGTAGACTACAGAGAGACTGGGATATGTCTACGTCTGTTTTGGAACGCAAGAGGGAAAACACTTCAGTCCACACATGAAGTGGAACCGGAATTTATGTTCTAACCTGTGTCCGAATCCTACCGGTTGTGTAGGAACTGCTTCCATGGTGGAACCAGGTTTTGGTACCCAACCCTACTTGTGGACAACACTCGCCAACAAGTTTATAAACGTACTCATTTGACATTATGGCCTTGACAATTGAAAAAAGCTAGCATGCTAACGAACAGTTGCTTTCTGATCTCTAAAATGTTTGATTAAATGTTGAAAGGTCTTGCCATTGATTTCCTATTCTTAACCGTCTCACAGGCACCAAAGGAAGTGGTGGCGGATAAAGCAGCGGAGCGGCGGCCGCTGAGGTTCAGTTTACCGGGGGACCTTTACGGCCTGGTGGAGCTCACAGACGTTCCTAAAGGCAAACTGAGCATCGCTGAGGCTCTGAAGGCCCTGAGCAGCCACCACCGTCAGCCCCAGACCTGGACGCCGGGGAAGATCGCTCAGGAATATTCTCTGGACTTAAAGGACACAAAAGCTCTTCTAGAGTTCTTCATCCCCTTCCAGGTTCAGATCATACCACCCAAGTCTGAAAATGCCAAGCAGATCAAGGCTTCTTAGGACTGCACTCTAGGAGAATGGTACCCAATCGACAGAATAGGACTCACTCCACTTATTTATGTACAGAAATGGAATGGGGAGTCACTCAAGGTCCTGGAGCCTGGGCCCAAGGTGGGGTTTCTAGATAAGCAAATGGAATCATGGGAAGTTGTTTTTAATATATATATATATATATATATATATATATATATATATTACATTACATAGCCAATCTCGGAACCCGTCAGCAATAGGTCAAATGATGATTCAGCCTCTAGGGGCAAAAGCCAAAATATCTGTAACACAGCTGGCCGATATGGAGAAAATCAAATATCACATTATTTTTGTCCAAACACATCAATGTCAATATTATAGGGTTGTCTATAGGTGCTTTATAGGTGCTTTCACAAAATATTAACACAATGAGAGTTTTGATAAATAATCAGTAATGCGGATAAAATGACTAAGTGGTAAAGGTAAATAATTGAACAGCTAGTAAGTCTGGAAATTCCACATTATACATCACTTTACTGTAGTGCAGCCTTTGAAACCAGGAACAGACAGCACGTGTTATATCACGATACTGTAATTAAGATGATGTCTAGCCTCATATATCGATGTTGATAAATTTACATATTGTCCAGCCCTATTTGAAATTAAGAGACTAGGTCTCTATAAACAGATATCTGCATTATAAATGTAAAAAAATAGCCAAATCCTAGCTGATGGGTTCCATTTCGGCAAATGCGGTCCACCTTGAAGGTTTACCTGCATGCAACCAAAGCCCGCTCAAACGTGATTGGTCACTGCTACTCGGTCTTGAAGCGTAAACTAGAAAGAACATTTCAATACCCAAAATCTTGTCCTGTTGCCTTCAGATGCAGATAACTGTTTGTAGAGATTAATATATAGCAATGCAAATAATCAAATAAATAAAGACTACTTAATCCTTATTGTATCTTTACTCTTTATAATCCTCTCAAAGATTCTTCTAGTACTGTACAAAAGTAACTAACTGTTGTGTTGCAGCCATGGAGCAGTAGTGTGGCTTTATTCATGTTGAAAAAGCCCAGTAAAGCTCTGGGGATAAATGTGTGTGATTCAGGAATATTACTGGGGATAAATGTGTGTGATTCAGGAATATTCAGCACTGGTCTCATGTGACTCCATCAGGGGGAGCATGGATCTAGTCCGCTGTCAGCTGCAGTGTTACCATGTTTATGTCGTATTGTCTTTGTCTTATCATCTTCATCATGCTGTTTCACTAAACCTTTTTCTTAATTCTCACCCTCTCTTCGTCCTTGTCAAATCAAAGAACACATGATTGTTTTTTCTAACAGGGACCACTAAAGTCTATATAAAAGTCTTCAGATACAGTATTAGGGGACCACTAAGGCCTATGTAAAAGATACTTCAGAGACAGTATTAGGGTCCAACTGCTAGTTAATTAGACAGAGAAATACACAAAGCAGGACTACAGGAACCTTTGGATGAGGTAAAATCCACTTGGTAATATCAACTTGACCAACCACTTGCGCTTTTTAATTTATTTCTTTGTGCTATGTTTTGTATATTGTATTTAAATTGATCTTATGTAACAGCTGTTGTCAATGCTGCAAAGCCAGTTGCCCCTCTGGGGACTAATGAAGGTAGGCTTCCACTTACAGGATGCTCCGGTGCCAACGGACTTTCCCTCTCTCTTTTTCGGCCGGATGTCCGTCCCCGTCCTGTGTCTCTGTGTTGGCGCTCTAACCTCCGGTGGGTTTCTGAGTTACCTGGTCCTCAGATCTCTGCAGGGTAAATCCAGACAGCTAGCTAGACTATGTGTCCAGTCAGAGTTTTCTTTTGATGACTTAAACTACTTTTGAACGTACACATGTTCCACCAAAACAAGTTCCTTCCTCAGACTACTGTTGAAAGAAATGACCTCGTAGAATGAATTTGGGACTAGCAGCGATTCGCTGCATACGCGCACACTTTTTGAAAAGAAAAGATTCTTTTGTTAGTTATTTTAAAGTGTTGCATCTCTAATTTAAAGTTGGGAATAAGCAATATATTTCAGGATGATGATGATCATTAACTCGGGTCAAAAGGTCCCACACATTTCTGCACTGTAACCAGTCACAATCAGTGTGTTGAAATCATTTTAAAATGACGCTCATAGCTTTGCCACACAATAAACAGTGATAGCACTGAGCTTACTGTGAGGTCCATTAGTAGTCTTTCCGACCACACACCCGCACGTGCCCAAAAAAGGTCCTTCCTCCAACTAAACCACGCCTATTTGGATAGTTTGAAGTTTCTATTGGACGAGGCTGAAAAAAGGGCGTAAACCGTGAAAAGTCTGTTCTGCCCATGCAACTGGCTTCTGCTGGTGTCAGATATCTCTGAATACAAAGCTGCGTCAAACCAACCAGGGGGAGCGCGAGTGCTATGCCGCGAAAGTGTTATGCCTTCAAAATAAGAGTAAAGCAACCTATTTAAAAAATAATAATAAAAGATATGATATGGTTATACATGTGACTCATACAATGTAACTTTAAGTCATTTCAATTGAAGCATTTGCTGATATGCAGCATCTTCTGTTTTTCACTGCAATATAACCTGAGTTAATGTACTTAACAGATATGATAAAACATTCTAGTTTTCACTTGCATTGCACAAAGTGTTCTACATTCTTGCAACACTGTTCTTTTCATGCTGACTGTGCAACTGTCTGAGGAGATGTTGTACTTTAACTTAATTTATATAAATACATTTGCTTAAAAAAGTCAAATTGGAATATAAATAGTCTTAATACCAGATTGAGCTGGCAATAGTCCAACATTTGTAACTGTAGAATTGATTTAAGTACCTGTGTCATTAAAAGCAACTTTCCAGTAGTATTACTCAGGATAAGACTGAATTCTCGGTAGCTAGTGTCCTGTCCCAGAAATGTCCCGTTTGTGTCTCTGAAAGAGCTTGAATGCACTTCTGTAACTCATAGACTGAATAGACTATTCCTTCTTATTTTGAAAGTCCAGACAGGAAGTGCTGTTTTTTAAGGCTCGTTTTCCTGTCGCCGAAATGTGTGAGTATATGTAGTTTAGTAACAGTGTGGTGATAATTTGGGCTACATGGGCTGATAAACTCGGTAATGGATGAGTGGTCGGTTACCTCTCACGTCTGTATGAGGGAAAAGGATGGCAAAGAAGCCTAATATTCACTCGCTTTACTAACAAACTTGGATAATCAGCGCTGCCTCTCGTATTCCCCTGGAGACCAAACGAGACTAACCATATGCGGATTTGACTTTATCTACGACTTCAGTTGTGTATGTAACGTTATAGTTGCATAGCGGGGCGGCTGTCGCACTGTTGGTTAAAACTACACAGCTATATGGCTTAACGTTACACGTTGAAAAGGCCTGCTCCTTTGGTGGAACAACTGTTTGATGTCTCGACTACAACGAGGAGGAGACAGCAGTTTTTTTGGCGAGGAGATGCACCATTTGGAGGACTGAGCTCGAGCACTTGGCTCGCTCCTGGGCGACCGACATGGGAGAATGAAGCAGGTAATATCAGTTTGAACCCAACCGGGTTCTCTTGACGACACGGTAACGGAAAACATTATTTCTCAAATATGGTGGATAAATCCCGAAAAATGAATGAAGACGCAAAATGTACGTTAGGCTCTCTGTTCCGAACAGGCACTGGTCTCGGCTCGTCGTCCACAGAGGGGAAACTCTCCGTGGACTCTCCGCCAGTCTCACGTTTCTCGTCTCAACCATTTTGGTGGCAACAACGACGCACTCGAGGCTGTGTAATTGTTTCTAAAGAAGCTCCTACCAGCCAGGCTGTTAGGGTAATGAACTGCTGGGGCTGACCTCGATTGATTTTATGGTTGTCGATTAAGTGAATGCGCGGTGGGGATGAGGTGTAATAATTATCTGTGCTTTGGATTTCCCCGACGTTTGAGACAACCATCCAGACACCTGAGCTCGGTCTCTCCAGCATTCAGCCCCCCGTGTGTGAGATGCTCGGACGTGATTTTCCTTGTGAATGTAGTATAATCTGATCTCTCATCCGGGGACATAGAAAATATTCTGCATTATAACAACACGCACCAAAGTTAACTGTAAGGATCCTATGAGCATCCGAGTACCTCATTTGTGAACTTGTATCACTGCTGAATAATAGATGTTGAAGTTCAAATGCAACTGAAATTGGACTTAAATGTTTGTTTTTTAATCAAAGTGTTTTCATTGCATTTTCACATACAACAGACACATAATAACCCACATTGCACCGCAGCTATGAAAAGGGGGGTGGGGGGGCAGCAACAATATTCACATGGTACAATGTCATTAGAGTCCTTTTGTTCAACCAATGTAAGAACAGGTTGCCAGATTTGACTGAATTTAATACTATTACCTTGTAAATAATAACGACTTTGTCACAGTTCTCTCCCATTTGCCTCTGCCAAGTTCTTGTGGTACTACTCCAAAAATGGCAATGACCGGTGCGGCCTGCCACAGATCCTCTGATATTTCTGTGTGCAGCTCTGCCTCCCACTGATAATGCTGTCAATGGCTTCAAATTCTGCTGAGTAGAGGGTGCAGCCCACCAACAACCTCCCCAAGCCAAAGGGGCATCTTAAGTATTTTTTTTTAAAGGGAATCTGAGAAGGAGCATTTGCAGAAACAGCCTGCAAAGTTTTTAATATCTCCAAAAATATGAGTGATTAATGTGTTTTTAAGTTATCAAAAGATGCAAAGGTGCCATCCATGTATTTGTCCTTGACTGTTTTTTGACCCTTCTTAGTCCATATTCTAAAAGCATCATCAGTCATGAAGGGAGCGAACATGTTACTACTCAACATAGGGATATTCCATATATGGACATCTCAATTTTGGAGAACGCTCGTCTCAACTGTATCAACGAACTTGAGGGAGTGCCTCACAACTGGATCTAAGCAGTATATAGATATAGATTCTGGAAGGTGTGTTTTAGAAGGAGCTAGTGCATGTAAAGAGACTTGTGTTCAGGATGGACTGTAGCCACTTGGGACTGTCTGCACCCCTAGAGGAATGAATCCAATGCCTTCTTATTCTTATTGTTAGAAGACCAATAAGAGTATTGCAAATTGAGTACGTATACGCAGATCTTTACCATTCCAGATAAAACTGGACAAAAGTGTATCTACATTTATTAAAAAAAGATTTGATACAATGGAAAATAAACAAAAATCAAAGCATGATATTCATTTTGGTTAGATTTATTCTCCCCCCTAAGGACAGGGGAATAGAAGGAGATTCCAACTATCTAAATCTTTCTTTAAGCAGATTAAGAGTGGAGGGACATTTACATAAGATCTTTAAATTTACGGGTTCATTTAAATGTTTAAATCTTTCTAAATGTATTGGGTTTGAATTAGAGCCCCAAAAGATTAATCAATTAGTTGTCAACTATTAAATTAATCTCTAACTATTGGTTCTGTTTAAGCCATTTTATATGAAAAAATCTAATCTATGAAGCTAGCTTGTTTAAATGGGAATATGTTCTAGTGTCTTCTCTCCTCCGGGACAGGTTTTTGAGTTATGGACAAAACAAGAAATTTGAAAAACACAGATCCACATTTTTCACCATTTTCTTTTTTTTTAAACATTTTCTAGATCAAACAACTATTTGACTAATCGACAATAAAATTAAGACTAGGTGCAGCCCAAGTTTGAATTCTGCTCTAAGTTTTGCCCATTCAAAACCAAAGTAAATGTGAATAGGGTGCACACATGACATGCTTACATTTTGGGTGTGTGGTATTGAGAAAGAACATATGGTATGTATCAAGTTGCTCAAATTCATTTGGTGACTTTTGGATCTAAAAGTCACGGAAGTAGAGAAACCAAGGGATGTTTTTACAAAATGGAACAGAATTTTGAATTCAAACAAACCCCCATTATTAAAATATTACATTATTTTATTTGTCTGTCAGGGTTTCTGTGGGCTCTTTAAAAGGTTTAAATGTCAAAATCCAGATTGTAGGCTTTTAAAAAGTCAAATTTTCCTATGTCCATGCCTATAATGTTAATTTTGTTTTAATTCTGTGGTGTTTGTATTTATTTCTTTTGCAATTCCAAATATAATTTTGCAGTATTATAACTACAAATGAGACCAACAAGCCAATCAGCTTTGGCGTTATTGGCTCAAATCTCTTTCAGATTGCACCACAGACATAAAACAAATTTTATTCTTCAGCTGTGAGGAAGAACAAGTTTAACGATACTTAGCTTGAAAGAAACTGAATTTAGAGCTCAGTTGATGCTGTGATAAAGGTCTTAAATATCATTCAAAATGGTCTTCAAAAGCTTTAAGTTTGACTTGGTGAGACCTGCAGAAGCCCGGGTCTATAGCCTAAGACTTGTCTTAATCAATACCTTTCAAAAACGTGTTAAAGCCGATTTACTCTTAAGTGTATTCATTAAATTTTAAAAATGCATTTCTTTCCACTACTACTAGATTTTCGAATCTGCTGTGACTATTGATCTCCATCAGCTCTCATGTTGGTACATATGCAGAAATCATTTCCCCCACAGTTACATCATCAGAGTTGACCAAGGCTACCTGAAACCATAAGGTACACTCTGACAGGCTCTTACTGTCATCAACTAGCAAATCTTACCATCATAGGTTAGGATTGGGCATCAAGAACAAAAATGAGGATTCTAGTAGAATTGTCTCTTTATTGGAATTGTTTGGAGGATTTTGGTTTCAGATTTGATCATTGCTTCCTAATTTAATATGCACAAGTTTTGGTTGATGTAAGCAGCGAGGTGCTTGTTGGGCTGCAGCCGTGGAGCGCCGTAAGTAGGGCTCTAATGTGGCTTTATTTTACATTAAAAAAGCTGTAAAACTGCAACCCACCATTAAATAAATATAAAACTCTCCTTTTATTTGTGAAAATAGGCATGTGACCCGTTTCAACTTTACCCCTCAAAGAATCTGAATCGATGAGATAAGGTAGAAAGAATCGGAATTGGAATCAGAATCGTTAAACTCCAACTGACTAAGTAACAGGCAGGTGTCCAGTACACTTTGTCTCCTTATTATACTTCCTAGTGACTCAAGGCTGAAAAGCTCTCGGCCTCTTCTCTCTGAAAACTCTGTTGCATAATTGCGTTGTCACATATGCGATTTGACCAGTTCCCACCCAGTCTTTTAGAATGCCAAGTACCCAATCATCCATTTTTATTTTTTTACTTGCAGGTTTACTTGATTGCTGGAAACTGAAGTGGCTATTTTAACATTTTAGGTCACTTCAACCCCCAAAGGAAGGGAAAGAGATGTAGCGTTACCCTTCTACAAAGAGCTAAACTGTTGCACACTATGTTCAGTGCTCTAAATAGGTCTTAGCATCAAGAACCTGTTCTAAATTTAACGAACGCAGGTTTTGGTTTCTGTAGAGGCCGCTGTACTTCCAGGTGCATGTTGTGTTGCCGCCTTGTAGCTCAGTTAGCAGCCCTCTAAAGTGTGGCTTTATTTTCTGTTAAACAGCCCGCTAAAACTCACCATTGAATCAAAATGTTCCTCTTATCTGTGAAATAAGCAGGCGACACGTGTCAACCCCCCCCCCCCCCCCCCCCCCCCTCAAAGAATTGGAATTGAGCATCGGTTAGGGCTGCACGCTATTAGGGAAATCTCCAATTGCGGTAAATTTGACTGATATTGCGATATGATTCATCATATCGGAGGGAATGGTCATTTTTGTATCCTCCTTTTTTCTTTATTTCTTTTTTCTTTGCTTGCGAGGATCTGTGCCAAACACAGATTTCTTTCTTCAGACGGTAGGACATGATTTGTAGGCCGGGCCTCTCTGCAGCACCACAATACTTCACTTTAGAATGGTTTTCTTACTTTCTTTTTAACTAATAGATATTGCGATTTTGATTAATTTTGCAGCCCTAGCATTGATAACAACCAGAATCGAAAAGAAGAATCTGAATTGGAATCCAAATGATGCCCTGACCCATGTCTGTACATGGACGCTTGGTGAAGGGAGCAGGAAGTAGGTCGAGATTAAACCAGTATGTGATGGAGCAGTGGGTAACTGCAGCAGATAATAGGCTTGTCATCATCGTATGAATAAAGCAGCGTCTTCCCCTCCTCCCAGGTGCCAGCCGGTTTGTCCCCTTATGAAAGCCTTTTCTCTCTCGACTGTCTTTGTGACACGAGATAACGCTATCTGTTGAATGGCTACATATCAAAGCTGAATCCAACACTACAGAAAGGGCTGACGTCCACTGTTCTCATAATAATTGCCTAACATTGTATTTGCCTGATTTTTAAACCTACACAGGACTGCAACTTATGAAAAAACTTCATTTATGTGCAAATGAAATGAATTATTTGAAGTACTCACAAATGGACTCTTCTCTGCAGCATGTTTATTATTTGGCATTTGCTGCTCAGCCATTGTAAATGATGCCCGGCAGCCTGAAATAACAGTGTCCAATGTTTATACAAGTGATAAGGGATTGCAGTATTTGACTTGTCCCCAGTTGAACACCGGCTGTTGGTTACGGGCAGCAGTTAAGACACGCACTTTAACAGTTCAGGCAAACAGAAAAGGTCTTTTCTTTCTTTCTAGGCATGATTTCCAGTAGCCCTTTGGTTTATAATATCTACGTCAACATTTTGGGAAATGCACTTTAATTTGAGATAACCTGAGAAGAGTAATAGCACTGCCAGTTTTCATTTTCATTTGCAATATTAATCTTTTTGTGACCATTAGGATTTAAAATGTTTCATTGCACCGCCCTTGTGTTAATTCCTGAGCTGTTGTCAGGAAGCAAATGTATAAGTCCTACTATGGCCACGCCCTATAAAAGCATTCACACACTACAATTGGCCAGGCGTCCATGCCTACACGAACAGGTCCTATCCCCGTTCTAATCTGCTATCCTAACCTTAACCACTGTAATGGAGCTGTCAATGCCTAACCTCAGCCAATCAGCTGCTATTAAAGGGCGGGTCTTAGCGTGACCATAGTAGGATTCGTAATTTTGCTGTCAAGACAGGGTAAGCCTAGCTTGGCGGAAAGCCTGGAAGGGAAAAAAGGAAAAACAGCTGGCCGGGCTCTATCCACAGTTCAAAACCCCTCTAAACATCATTGAATAACGTGTTGTATCTTCTTTGTGGAATTCGCATACAAACAGAAATGTAAAAATGACAATTTGCATTTTCAGAGGCTGTTGTGCAAATTAACAATTGTTTTGAGGAACAGCAGTGTATTCATCTTCTGGTGGTCCACTACACTGCAGTTTTCCAGATACAGTCGGGAAGCACAGGTTTTAGTTCTGGTGTCTGTTTAGGCTTGATGGCACAAACCTGGCAACCTCCCTGTGACCACAATACTCTTAACCCCTAAATGCCACCCGGCGTGTCTGCGTCTTGCCACGGCCATCGGAGCGATCGGATTTCACCAGACTTGACGCTGCGTGTTTCAGACACAAAAAATACACTAGGTCCATTTTAAACAGCTGCACAGGCAGGACAGGAAGTAGAACGGCAAGAGCTTCCCATCAATTTTCAAAATAAACACCCTGTGCAGATCCTCAATCATACTTTATATCATTATATATACATCATTGATCCAACGTCGTTCATAACTTCACTAATCGGAAGAAACCATTCAACTACGAAGACTGACTTACTTACCTTGGTTACAAATATCCAGGAGAAAGAACCGACGCCGGAAAGAAAACCAAGGCACAGCCGGAACACGGGCGCACCTGCGCCGGCTGGAATCCCAGCCCAACAAGCGCCAAGAAATAGTTCCCATCCTCACCTCCCTCGTAAAATGACAACTTGTGGTTCTGCTAGATTAAACAAATGAGTTGCAGAGCTCTACTTAATACCAGACATGGGATTGGTAAAGATCTTTTCATCAATCTCACTCACTTTCAAATAGAACATAGGGGAAGATAAAAGCACGGCATGGCTAGCAGCTAAATGTGTCTTCTCCTGCCACAATACAATAAAAAGAGAATTAGATTTATTATTATTATTATTATTATTATTATTATTATTATTATTTTTTTTTTATTGTTTCAAAGTACCCTTTGAGGGACAGAAGTTGTTTAGCATCTACAATTATATAACTAAGTATCTTGTTCACTTGCATTATTATATCAGATGTATTTACTCATCTGTTTATATGAGAGAGAGATCCGTTGGAAATGGCTGTGAAACAAATTCAAACCCTTTGTAACAATATTTAGCATCTAAACACTGCATTTAGTGCCAAAACCTACTATACTAATATTCATACGCTGGTAGGCTGCAGGTTTGAGAGTGATGGCTGTGTGAATTAATTGGGGAAGATGCAGGTGTGTAACCCTGAATGGTTTACAGACTCACTGTCACTACAACTCTGAGGGGATTTTAATTAAAGTGCTGCTAGCGTGTAACGTGGTTTCAGAATGCTCTTCTTCCTTTCCTTGGCACTGACTACATTTTTGTGTCTTAGGGTCTCACAGCCATGAAGATGCCGCCCTGTTGCCTTGAGCCGGGAATACCTGCACCTATGGCATCACGTTTAGCGTGAGCTCAGCAGCAACGATGCCGGTTCACCCTGGGGAAGAATGGTTCACTCCACTGCTGTTCCCCTTCCAGAGGCAGGGGACCCCAACGCCAGTCTCTGCCGCCTCGTTACGGGACTGCTGAACCCTTCCGAGAGGCCGCCGATGGAGAACATCTCCATGGGCTTCCGGTCGACCCCAGAGCCGGCCACGCCGACGACGGAGGCCCCGGCGAGCCTGCGAGGCGTCGGCCTACCGCTGCAGGTCTTCTTCTGCTTCGCCATGGTCGCCATCCTGCTTCTGGCCCTGTTGGGAAACATGGTGGTGTGCTTGATGGTGTACCAGAGATCGGCCATGCGCTCGGCCATCAACATCCTCTTGGCAAGCCTGGCGTTTGCGGACATGATGCTGGCCATCCTGAACATGCCCTTCGCCTTGGTCACCGTCATGACCACCCAGTGGATTTTCGGAGACGTTTTCTGTCGAGTTTCGGCCATGTTCTTCTGGTTCTTTGTGATGGAGGGCGTGGCCGTACTGCTTATAATAAGCATAGACCGTTTTCTTATTATTGTCCAGAAGCAAGATAAGCTGAGCCCACAGAGAGCTAAAGTGCTCATAGTGGTCACATGGGGACTCTCTTTGGTTTTCTGTTTCCCGCTGGCTGTTGGTTCCCCCCCCCTACAGATCCCTCCAAGGGCCCCTCAGTGTGTGTTTGGCTACAGCGTTGAGCCCGGTTACCACACTTACGTTATGATTTTACTGCTAGCCTTCTTCTTCCTACCCTTCATGGTCATGCTGTACACGTTTATGGGGATCCTGAACACCATCCGCCACAACGCCATCCGCATCCACAGCCACACGGACAGCATCTGTCTGAGCCAGGCCAGCAAACTGGGCCTGCTGAGCCTCCAGAGGCCCTTCCAAATGAACATCGACATGAGCTTCAAGACCCGTGCCTTCACCACCATCCTCATCCTCTTCTCTGTGTTTACAGTGTGCTGGGCGCCTTTCACTGCCTACAGTCTGGTCGCTACCTTTAGTGACGGCTTCTACCACAAAGACAGCTTTTTCCAAATCAGCACATGGTTCCTGTGGTTGTGCTACCTCAAGTCAGCCCTCAACCCTCTTATTTACTACTGGCGGATCAAGAAGTTCCGCGATGCCTGCCTCGACCTGATGCCCAAGTACTTCAAGTTTCTTCCTCAGCTGCCGGGCAACACGAAGAGGCGCATCCAGCCGAGTGCCGTGTACGTGTGTGGAGAGCATCGCTCCGTGGTCTGAAGGAAAGGTCCACCCTTAACACTTCAACACTGTTAAAACCCTTTCTTACATAATGTACCATGCAGGGCCCGTTTTGTTGTTTGGTGATATACTTCTCTGGGCAAAAACCAGCACTGCGTTACAAGATAGGCAAGGGGCTGCTGCTACAGGTACCAGTGAGAAAAGGAAACGCATCCGGGAGTTTAAAGGCATCAGATGCTGAAACACCTGTGCACCATGGTTTACAATAATATTTTATTTTTATACGTCTGCATTGTTTGATATTATATTTGGACATGCTACCCGAGCAGTACATTCTTGATCCCTTACTTTAGGAACATAATCATTCTTTTCTACAACATCTTCGATTGAAATTCTGCCCAAAATAGATTTTGGATGTGCGAATTGTTTCTTTGAAAAGCTTTTGGTACTCGACAAAAACAGCAGTTAATTCATCATCGCATTCTGTTTTGACAGTTGGAGCGCGATGGTATAGTTAGAACTGCGTGTATTTGAGTACAGTACATGAATGTCGATATTGCGGCGAAGTTGTAGGGTTGACGATGGGTGCTTTCACAAAATATTAACATGAGATAATAAAAAATGTCCAATAATGTGGATACAATAAAATTGTCCTAACGCTGTTGAAAAGCAAGAAATTCCCGCAGCAGCATGGGATACCGCAACCCCCTTACCAGGTTGGTGTAAGATAGTGGGAGAATGGCGGGGGGGCCTTTAGTGAGTGACGTCAGAGCCCGTGTGGTCGCGCAGGGAGAGCAAGCGGTAACGGAGAATAGCGCGTGAGTGCCGCTGGTGAGGAAAAGAGGTAAAAGTTAGCAAAGTTGATGTGACGTGAAAAGTGAACAGTAAAAGAACAAGCTTGAGCATCTCAAGACACGGTGGCTTTACCTGTTGTCATACCGCCGGTAAAGGGACCCTGGCGGTGTCACCCTGACGGTGTCACCCCCGGAAAAACGTCAAGGAAAACACAGAATTCAAAATTAATAAAAAAATCTAATGAATTATAATGCAGTAAGGAAAGGGAAGTTTATTTGATTATTATGAACGGCATGGGCTTTTTCCCCAAGAAGGAATGTTTTTGCTACAAATTTCCTTTTGCGCTGGGTGGGGGGGGGGACTTTCTCTATGCAGGAACAACCCTGATGTTGCTCTGCCCTAGTGTGCACTTTGATTGGCCAGTTCACTACGTTGCCGGATGGCATTGTAAGAGTTGAGTCAGGCTCTTTTAAAAATTAAAAAAAATCTTTTATCTTTTTTTCGTTTAACCGGAAGACTTAGCATTTCCGTGCTGGTGCATGGACACCCCTGCAGTGTTTTAACGCAGTGCTGATGGCTCTCTGACTTACTGTTTGGCTCTGAGGTTCAACAACAATCGGGGTGTGTGTATGAAGATTGTCAATCAGTCCTGGGATGTCAGATTGGTCAAGGCAGCTGGGTCACCGTGGGGATGACAGGGTTTTTGCATCTAATCTTTTCTCTCATTTTGGCCACGTTTAATGCTTCCCATATTGAAAAGGGGAAAACATGGTGGCTGTACTGACAGTAGTTGCAGTGCCGTGCTTACTTTTCTGTAATATTCCTTAGTTCCAATGGGAGCAGGTCATTTAGAAAGACTCCACATACAGCAGATGGGAGTTGATATTTCTGAGACTTGAATCCTGATGCAACATATTTGTCTTTAACACTGGAAGTCCAGTTGGCCTAACGTCTATGCAGATTCTTTCATTCAGTTTGTCTTTCATGAAGTACCAACAGAAGCAGCGGGCTGTTTTGTCTCTAATAGCAGACCACACCACCGGTGCATTGGCCTTTTGATTAAGTAGTTGTAGATAAACAACCGTATGTCTCTTTTAAGCTCAGTTCAGTCCAAAGATACAGTACATGACGAGATGTAATTGTTTTAGAACGTCGCAGAGAAACGTTTCAGCGGTCTGAACCGGCTCGTCTCGAACCAGCTGATGGTGCTGCTGCCACTCAGCTGGTGGAGTCTCCAGAGGCTGGTTTTAGGACGTAAGAGACGTCTCCTGTTTCAACGGACAATAGAGAAGTCAGCTGGTCGAGCTAGAGGGAGAAGGAGCGCTTAGGACAAATCAGGAACTTATAGAAATTAAACATGTTTTCGCCAATTCATCACTAGAGATGTAACTGTAGCAAGCATCTCACTATCACTAACGTTATTCCCATTCATATTTGATATATATCCAGCTTCAAAAAGTTAGATGAGTACAAAGACGCCGTGTCCACTTTGGTGTGGTAGAACGCTGCAGTCGACGCGCTGCAGGTGTGAACTCTTCTCATCGTGAATCTTTGGGCTGAGCTGGACTTAATAGACTTGGTACCATTACAGAATGTTTTTTTTTTTTCTTCAATACCAACACTTTCTCAAGTTGCATGTTGTCCAAGCACAAGAAACCGCACAAGAGTTCTGCCTAAATATAGTTCAAAATGGACAGAATCATTGTTCAAGTCAGGAGTTATCAAGAATCCAAAACTACCTGATATCACCTTTTGATACGTGACAGTTTTTTAGTTTTTGGTTCTGCCGACACGCTTTTGCTGTCAAATATGTTTAAATATGATACCCAGCTCTACTCGGTAGACCAGAATGCAGTGCAGCAGCGAGGCGTTTCCAGCTCGCCATACAGCTGTGGATGAACTTACTGTGTTGAACTCGGACTTTAAAAAGAAACAAATTTTGCGATGCGTCCAAAACAATTGCAGTCCTGGACAAAATACATTCCCTCTAAACATAATTAAGATTGCAGTTTATTTTTATGTTCCTATTAGACAGGGCTGGCTATTGCTGTAGCTATAGCTACGGCTCTTTCTCCCCCGGTCAACCCAAAATACCGACTTCTTCTCCGAGGGCGATGCATTCTCATTTTAAAGGAAATTTTTTAAGTGAAGTAGTACACTGAAGGAAACTATAAAAGCAAGCAAAGGCTTTTATAACTCCTGGAATGCACTGAATGGCACATACTGTGTGAGAATAAACGGGTGAGTTTTTTCCTTTTCATAATGTCCTGTTTTGTTGAAGACAGACGCTGCTGGGTTTTGTCTGTCCTTGAGGGACAGGAAGGTGTGTTTTAGCTGTGTAAGATTTGTTTTAATGAGGCATGTAAATTAATAGCTTAAATGGAATTTGAATATGGTCAGAAAGTGGCCCCGACCCGTCTGTACGCGTGTATTTCTATTTAAATGTTTTGGATGTGCCTATTGATTAGTCCATTTGCCAGTCAGAATGCTGCTATATCTGGTGAAAATGTGCAATTTCAGTGTACTGTACTGTTGAATGTAATAAAGAAATGGGAATTTCGTACCTTGGTAAACAGGCTTAAGTGGGTTTTTGTGTTAGTGCCTCTGTTGTGGATTGCCGAGGTCCTGGGTAAGGCTGGTTGGGTCACATGTGGACTGGGAGACTATACATGACCTTTCTCAGGTAAATTAATGTCTACAACAGCTCTTCCTATTGGAATTTAAAAACATTTGAACAAAGTTAAAAAATTAAGATTTTACTTAGCATACAGATATCAACATTTACGATTGTTCAGACAGAGAAAGACTTCAAGTCCAAAGAAAACCAAACAAGAACTAAACAAAGGGCAAATAAGCAAAAGAAAAGCTAGTGCTAGCGTGGAATTTCCATTTTAGAATATGTAAATACGCCACGCTGCTGAGGGCTGCTTTGACGTCATACACTCGTCAAAAGGAACTCTGGGAGATGAGGTCTCAGGTCTGAAATGCCGGAAGAATGTAAATTTGCTGTATTTATACAGCACTTTTCTAGTCTTAACAGCAACTCAAAGCGCTTTTACACAGTACAGCAACCATTTACCATTCATACACTGTGGCCGAGGCCGCTGTACAAGGTGCCACCTGCTCATCAGATACTCACACACATTTACGCTCTGATGGGGCAGCATCAGGGGCAACTCAGGGTCCAGCGTACTGCCCAAGGACACTTCAACATGGGACTGCAGGGCCAAGGATTAAACCACAAACCTTTCGATTGGCAGGCAACCGCTCTACCACTGAGCCACAGCCGCCCACGAAACAACCCAACTTAACATGACGCCTAATATCACATAAAACTATTTGCAGTTAGATCCCACTGGACGTCAGTAAGAAAGGACGGAGGCTTTCAGGTATTTTTATTCACTATTTAGTCAAACACAGACATTGCCATTTTCTATTGCCATTTAGAAAATTTGATTTGGATTATTAAAAAAAAATAAAAAACAAGCAGAGGAGACCTTGTGACATGACATTATACATCGGTGTTGTTAAACAGCTCATTGTGTTGAAGCTCGCTACAGTGATGTGATAGAGGTTCAGTTCTAGTAGTACGTTTGTCTCTGGTGCTCTCGGAGCAGTTTCTGGTTGAACACAAATGATTTTACTCTTTTACTCTGTAGGGATCCATTCCATAATGTTGTCCAATACTAATGATAATAATTATCAAAATAAATAATAATCTAAGCCTGTCACTGTTAAAAACAGCATGCATGATGCATATTTGCCCTTTATAGGGGATCTTCGACAGGGGGTCCGTGACCCTTAGCGGGTCCCCAGAGTCAATGCAGGGTGGCCTTCAAATTACGGTTACATTTTTTGTCTGTTTCAAAAATTAGAAAAGTCCTAAAATTAATCCGACCGATTACTGGCAAATATATATGCCCACTTATGATGGGTTAACTGGCCTACAGGTAAGGTAGCAAGACTCACTGTGCCACATTTATGTTTAACATTAAAACTACTATTTCAGTAGCTTAGTATTCTATGGTAAAAGATTAGTCTAGATAAGGGGTCCCCTGGCCTATATGATCATGTTCCAGCCCGGTTCACGGATGCTGCTTACAGCGTTCTGGCTCAATACTGGACCATGTGTACGTTCAAAAGTAGTTTTAGTCGTGCAAAAGAAAACTCCGATTGGACGGATAGTCTAGCTAGCTGTCTGGGTTTACCCTGCAGAGATCTGAGGAGCAGGTAACCATAGTCCTCAGAAATCCACCGGAGGTTAGAACGCCAACACAGAGACAGAGGACGGGGACGAACATCCGAAGGAATTTATTGCTGCAACAAAAGAACTGAAAAACCAGAAGTGCATATAGACTACCCGGCTGCAGTTGCCTGCATTGCCTGGCTGAATATATATAACCCATGTATAATCCACATTCACTTGTATCCACTTCTGAGCGTCCAAAGTGGCCGGTGGATTTGCTTCACTCAGCAGACGAAAACAACAATGTTAATTTAGAGTGGCTGGTAAAACTTGAACATTCACTAGCTGTTTGTCTGGTGGAATAAAGGGGAATTTTGAACCCTGCTCTCTAACTCTGTGGTGCAAACAGAAATGTGAGCTGACGCTTTCAGCAACAACAAACTCAAGTGTGAGACTGGGAACAGACTGGAGGCGGGTTGTCAGGCTAATACGGTTTCCTGGCATTTTCCATTATCAGCTGCACGGCACAACACGCTGTCCACTCGACTGTGAGGCGTGTGACTGGCAGGCCCCTTCCAAATAAAAGCAAGCTTGAGGAAAATCACTGTATGGACGAGCAATGAATGAATGCACAGTGGGCGTGTGTCGCCCTCGCAGGGCACTCAGCTGAGACTGTGACAGGAAGCAGAGTCCCCGGGTGGGAAGAACAGACACAGGTGACACACAGGAAGGATGGAAATAACACAGAGCTTACACGGAAGCATCACATAAACACACCCGTCTCCCAGAAGTAACACCTCCTTACACGTCTGATGTATTTACACGCACAGAGCAACGCATATGCTATCACAACCGCACGTTTGATTGGGACTGGATGAATAACACTGGATACACTTTGCATTTAGTCTCCAAAGATGACTTTACTCATCTTACGTACAGATTTAAGGGTGTGGGACTCCAGCAGTCTTATGTCCTACCGTGATCACATTTTAGTGCCTCATGCTAACGGTGAAACAGAAATATGGATCATAAACAGGAAGTGTTTACATGCCTCAGTATTGCAGCTTGTAGGATCATGAGTTTAGAGACATATTTACATATCCAGGGTAACAAGATATTAAAAAGTAATTTTGTTTTGTTTTTCAACCTGGACAACCTGATTTCCTATGCATTGGTGTGTGAGTGGTCTATATCGTCCCGTCTGGCTTCACTAGTCCAGGTTGTGATCAGTGTGTCAGTGTCAGCCTCTGGAACACATGCACTCTTGTTAACGTGTACAGTTACAGTTCAGCCTCTTGAGTAACTCCCACTTTATAGAAGTGAAACGAGAAGAGTGGGGCGACCTCTAGCTCACCCAGTAGGGGGTGCACCCCGTGTGTGCTGAGTCTTCGACAGCGGCCGGGGCTCGAGGTCTACCCCGACCCGCGCCCCTTTGCTGTGTGTTGTCCCCCCTTTCTCTCTCTCCCCTGTCATGGCTTCAAGCTTTCCCATCAATTAAAGGCCATAAAAAGCCACAAAAATAGTCTTTAAAAAAATTGAGCAGAACAAATACCACAGTCCTCCGATTTGTTGTTCAGGAGTTAAAAAACAGCAACATTGTCAGAGTACACAGTATACATTCATGTATTTGAATAAATAATGTAACAACCTTTAAATTATATATATATGTATATGATTATATGTGTATACATATGTATATATGCATATATGTATGTGTCTATATACAGTATGTATATGTACATATTTGTATATGTACACATATATGCATATATATATATATATGTGTATGCGTGTATACAAGGGCTGCACAATATCAACCGGCACAGTAAACACATCGCCAAAAAGGTTTTTAGTTGAAAGAGACTACCAGAAAACGTTTTTTAGTGGTGCCTTTTGTATTCAAATCAACGTTCAATTTGTTCAACAAAAGAAAGTTGGAAGGGATTTCCTTTCATTTGTTTTACATTTGACAAGTCATTTTTTGTATTTTAGCAGAATACTGAAAGCAACAGAACTGCAGAACTGAGAACCTTTTAATATCTGTTCATTAACTATAACCCTCAGAGGGTTAGGGTTATGTATATACTGTATTATGCAGTACAAGTACATGTACCACAGTCTAATGCTACCCGCTGGCCATGCTGCCTGCCCATGTTGTGTTGCTTGTGTAGTGTAACATACATGGCTGTACATTTCGGAGTACATTTCGTTTGGAAGAGAACGCTTTAGGAAGCAGCCCACCTTTAACGTCAGCCCAACAGACTCATCAAAGAGAAGCTAATCTGCGGGGAATGTGAGACATGAAAGTGGAGCAAATGAGGCCGCGGGCAGCCTGTAGCATCACATGGAAAAGGCTGCCATCCAGGAAAGGTCAGCAGGTTGTTTTTGGTGAGACCTCCAGTGACCTGGGTGGGTCTCTGCAGCGTGGTCAGGTACTTCACCCGGATACTGAGACCAGCTGAGTTTGATTCACTCCACGCTTGTTATTAAAATATGGAGCTAGATTTGTTTCTTCATTAGGCTACATGCGAGAAAATAAATGATCTGCGAGAAAAAAAAACGTTTGAGAGAAAAGGTTATCACACTGATGGCAACAAAGCATTTTTACGAGAGAGAAAAAAGTATTTCAGAGAAAATACCAACAGCAAAAAAAATCTTTCTCAAAATACTTTTTTAAACTCTCAAGTATATATTTTTTGCTTTCAGTGGGAAAAACAATTCTCAAAAAAAAGTCTTTCTCTCAAAATGTTTTTCTTCTCCCTCTCAACAGCTTAGTCTTTGGTTATCGGTTCAATTTTTGCCTCTTGTCTCAGGATTTTTGTCTCGATGTGAAAATAGTGTCAAGGTTGCCACGTTCCTATTGGCCAGTTGGGTAAGCACCGTCTTGTCTTGGGAGTCCATCTGAATCACAACACCAGTGTCACAGTCAGAGACAGATAACTAGCAGCCAGCCCACGTCTAAATAAATACCTTTTAAGTATCACGTTTTAACAGTGAAATTGGACCAGAGCTCTGTCTTGCAGGTCTTTTTTGAGAGAATTCTTTTTTTTACACTGATGGGAAAAAATATTTATTTGAGAGTTTAAAAAAGTATTTTGAGAGGGATTATTTACATTTTGGTATGAAAACTTTATCTCTCAACTATTTTTTTGTCTTTCATAAAATTCT
The DNA here is from genome assembly GCF_013103735.1 of Etheostoma cragini. Taxonomy (NCBI): domain Eukaryota; kingdom Metazoa; phylum Chordata; class Actinopteri; order Perciformes; family Percidae; genus Etheostoma; species Etheostoma cragini. Next base: position 16,116,780 of record NC_048424.1, read on the forward strand.
TTTTTGCCATCAGTGTGATAACAAACGTTTTTTTCTCTCAGATCATTTCTTTTCTTGCACGTAATAAAGAAACAAATCCAGCTCCATGTTATAAAGGGTGGCATTCTTAATCAGGATCCTTCCTGGGATTCATTATGCAGCCAGCAGTGAGTAATAAGCGTGCCAAGAGCTTTGAAGCTCGCTTTAATCACAGCACTGAAGACTATTACTAAGCAACAGGAACTGCTGTGTCTCAGAAGGATGCGTGGTGACGGTGGGTGGAGTGTTCACTTAAGGAGATGAGATAAAGTCAAAGAGCCACTTGTGGTTATCCAACTGTGTGTACCAGCCTGGTGTGTTTACTATTCATCGGGTATCACTTGGTTTCAAGGTCCATAATCCTTGTTCATTGTTTTGAAGTATGAACAAATACCCCCCAAAGACAAAAAAAACAAACAAAAAAATATCGCTTAGGCAGGCAAACAAATTAGAAGAAAAAACAGTTTGTCTGACATGTACAGTACAGCTGTGTGTTTCTGGAGTAGGACTGTCATGGTGGTGGTTTTCAGTTTGGGGTTTTCCATTTTTACTTTGTCACTGTTTCCCTGTTGTTGGTTCATGGTCATGTTTGACCCGTATTCTTTCTGTCTTCCCTGTTATGTTGTCCAGTGATGGGAATGACCGCGTTACTTTATTCAGTAAAGAGTAATTTAATTGGTTACTCTTCCCATCTTAATAACGCCGTTGCCGTTACTTCCAATAAATGCAGCCCGTTACTATAATTTAATCTGTTATTTTCATCAGACCGACTGGATCTCTGAGCTGAGGGGCAAAGCCTTTTCTTCTTCTTTGGTTAGTGGCTGTGCAGAAGAAGAAGAAGAAGAAAAATCAGCTTTATTCGCCAGGTATGAGGACACATACGAGGAATTTTTCATTGGAGCATTGTTGCTCACACTGTGCTTATACCCACAAAACAACCCAAACAAGAAATGTACACATTAATATATACACACAATATATACATATTCTAAACAGAACAATATAGAGGCATGAGTGAACAAAGAGTTCAATAGAAATTATTTAAATATGGAGCATAGTGCAAGGATACTGGGATACATAGTATTATGTTATTACATTAAAATATGAACAGTGTGAACATTATGGACAGGTCTGAAATAGAAAATGAGAATGATGAATAACAAATAAGAGAGATGTGAGAATGGGAATGATGAGTAAATAGTAAATAATAAATAATAAGTGAGATATGAGAATGAGAATGATGAACAAATAGTAAATAATAAGTGAGATATGAGAATGAGAATGATGAATAAATAGTAAATAACAACTGAGATATGAGAATGATGAATAATACTAAATAAGTGGAATAATAAGTGGACCCAGTAAACAGGTGCTGTAGAGACAGTGTTACTGGGTTATGGACCAGAATTGAACCTTACACTGACGGTTATAAGTCAGCTGTTCATCAGAGAGATGGCTTGTGGTTAGAAACTGTTCCTGAATCTGTTGGTTTTGGCGTACAGTGCTCTGTACCGCTCCCCAGAGGGACAAGCTGGAACAGGTTGTGTCCCGGGTAAGAAGGGTCTGCAGTGATGGTTCCTAACTCTGGATGTGTATAAGTCATGAACGGAGGGCCGGTTGGCACCGATGTTCTTTTCTGCTGTCCTAACTGTCCGTTGTAGTCTGCTCCGGTCCCTTTTGGTGGCAGATTCAAACCAGACCGTGATGGATGTGCAGAGGACAGACTGGATGATGGCTTAGTAGAAGTGGATCAGCAGCTCCTTAGGCAGGTTGAGCTTCTTGAGCTGGCGCAGGAAGTACATCCTCTGCTGGGTGATGATGGTGTCTGAGTTGGGCTCCCACTTCAGGTCCTGGGATATAGTGGATCCCAGAAACCTGAAGGATTCCACAGCAGACACAGTGGTGTTGAGTATGGTGATAGGGGGAAGAGTGGAGGGTCTCTTCCTGAAGTCCACGATCCTCTCCACAGTCTTGAGCGTGTTGAGCTCAAGGTTGTTCTGACCGCACCAGAGAGCCAGCTGATCAACCTCCCGTCTGTAGGCCGACTCATCACCGTCCCGTATGAGGCTGATGAAGGTTGTGTCGTCAGCAAACTTCAGGAGTTTAACAGATAGGTCTCCTGAGGTGCAGTCATTGGTGAAGAGGGAGAAAAGCAGTGGGGAGAGCACACACCCCTGGGGGGCGCCAGTGCTAATAGTCTGTGTGCTGGATGTGATGTTCCCCAGCCTCACCTGCTGCCTCCTGTCAGTCAGGAAGTTTGTGACCCACTGACAAGTGGAGGCTGGCACAGTGAGCTGGGAGAGTTTGGTGTTGAGGATGTCCGGGATGATGGTGTTGAACGCCGAGCTTAAGTCCACATACAGGATCCATTTACACACGAGACAAGTGCATACATGCTGACAATTGGCTGAGGTTGAGTACAATTTCATGGTGAGCCAATCAGAGGTAGAGTTGAGCAGGTGTTCATAAGCACGCATAGTTGGACACAACGAACAACACAAGCGAGTTAGTCAACAAAAGACAGGTGTGGCATTATGACATCAAGGTGGGGGGGGGAAGCTTTTTTACTGCTACAGATTTCCCACCTTGGTCAGAAAACATATACACTATGACTCTAGTGTGGCTACACGCTCCAAAGCTAATCGATGTCACTCTCTCCCTTGCTCTATCACACACACGTGCTAAAGAATAAACTTACGTTATTTGCACTACAAAGAGTGTATATATTTATTTATTTTTGCTATAGTGATTAACAAGCATTATTTAATTTTGCCTAATTGTGGCCTGTTGAGGGGCAATAAATATCAAAAGTTCCAAAACATCTATGTTGTTATTTATATCGATCCACTAGACATAATATCTACGTACAGTGCATCTGATTGGAGGCTGGTCTCACTTTGTCCCACAGCAACATTAAAAGAGTTTAGATGTGTGTCCATTGTTTCTGTTAATACTGTATTGTATTAAGTGTTCTACCATGAATAATTAAACATGCACATGTATTTTATGTTCCATTAAAGAGGGGTGGAGGGGGGGTCACATTTGAGCATTTCAAAATTTACTAGAAAGTAACGCATTTGTTACTTTCTGAAGTAACTTACCCAACACTGGTGTTGTCCTAGTTCCTCCGTGTGTATGTTTCATGCTTCAGTTTCCTGTTTTACTTTGTTGCGCCTGTTTCTCCTGTGTCATGTCTTGCCTAACTTCCTGCCTTGTATTTTCCCACCTCTGTTATTTTCTGCCATGCTTTGATGTGTTTCACCTGCTCTTTAGAGTGTTATGGAACTCTTTTTGCCCGCCTGCCAACAAAGGACCTCTTTTACTGTAAGCCGTATTATGTAATAAATCTTCTAAATCTTCCACTGCCTCCTCGACTCTGCCCTTTGGGTCCAAGCCTGCATCCCTAGACGTGAGTTTTTTGATCCACATATGTCTGTCAATGACATCCACTTTACGGCAAGCTGTGCTGAATCGGTTGAAATGGTTAAAACATGGTGCGACCCAGACGGTGTTTGGAGGGGTCTACGAGGTAAGCCTTGTTTACCTAAGCAACCTTTCCCTTATAATGGCTAAACCCTCACATGGGCCAGGCCGTGTTTCAAAGATTCAAAGTATGATTGATTTGGTTGCTCAGAACACTCCTTTGGTATCACCACAATGGCTGAAAACGTTTGCTAAAGATGTCTTGTATGGGACAAGATGTGTATAAAGGAAAGCCCACAGATCAGATCCTGGAAGATGAGGCCATGGAAGCCTAATGTATTGTGAGTTCTATCTCTGCCCAGGGGAAAGCAGCCCTCCCGACGCCTTGGAAAGGGGAGAGACGGCACATCCATTCCAGCCAGGTGACTGAAGGATCTGAGGAGACAACACTGGCACTCTTCACGCTACACAGGCCCCTATCAGGTGCTACTCACTACACCCGACGGCGTTAAAAGGCATCAATATCCACCAATAATGTGAGAGGAAAAATGAACAGAATGAAGTTTGTGATGCTAACTATGTTGACGTGTTCACTAGTTTTTGCCAACACAGGATAAAATCATCACATTGTTCGACTCTTTGGGAAATGCTACAAGACTGATTGAACCACTGACGACAGGTGAATGACCATTATCTGCAGCCAACAGCGACCATTGGTAACACAAGGTGTGGAATGATGTCCTCCATGGTAAGACATACACATCCTGATAAGCAAGGGTTATTGGCAATAGTTGCACTAACCTGTAATACATGGATATTTGTTTACATCATGTTGGGAGACTACTTAAAGAGGGTGGGATGCCAGGGGGTTTGTGTGTACTGAGCAAATTGTACTACAGTTCTTGTCAAAGCCGTTTGATAGTGAATGTGGTATTGATGATGATTGAAGTAAATTTCACTTAATGCTCTCTGAGATATACGGAGGACAGTGTCCCGGCACTAACCATTTCAAGAGAATGTGACAACTGTGGAAATAGCATCAGGTCCAACAGTAGGATACTTTGCAACAAGTACTTTGGTTGATCTTGTTTAAATGTGTGGGGGGTAGGGGGGGGGGGGGGG
>NC_048424.1:16121442-16158810 GCF_013103735.1 Etheostoma cragini
AAATGAGTGTAAAAAAGTCATAGTATAATATGTCAAAACAAGTCAAAGGATAGTATTTAAAAAAAAGTCATAGTATAGTATGTTGGAAAAAAATCATAGTATGTCAAATAAGAGATAGAATGTCGATAAAAGAGTCTTTTACATTACGTTTAGTTGATGCTTATTCAAAGCAACTTACAATTGCTTTATTTGTCAGAGGTCGCACACCTCTGGAGCACCTAGAGGTCAAGTGTCTTGCTCAGGGACACTTTGTATTGCAGTGGGAATCAAACCTGGGTCTCCCACAGCAAAGGCATGTGTTATGTTCACTGCACCATCACCACCAAGTCATAGTACAGTGATAGAAAAGTGATAAAAAGTCACAGTATGGTATGTTGAAAAAAGTGATAGTATACTGCCGTGGAAAAGACCATGACTCAATTTTGGAGGAAAATTAGTTATTGTCATTTTTGGAACATTTAACATCTGCTTTTTCATGTGGACAAAAATCTTGAGTCAAATGTATTGTTTTGGGGAGAAAATGTTGTTTTGCGCTAATCCTAAACTGTAGAAAAAGACAAGGCAGAAAAGCGTATAATACTCAATTCAAAACAAAGTTGCATTGTGCTGCGCTGGAGTTACGGTGTTACAGGCCAGCTAACTGTTAGCATATATGGATATGGGTGGATAATAAGCTCCTGTTATCTTAAAGGTTTTCAATGTAATGGCTCGTTGGGTCGTTAGAATTGGTTGGCCGTCTGTATTCATTTAAACCAGATTATAGGCTACCTCTCCTGTAAATGCATCTCTGTTCACATGTCGATTACACACACACACACACACACACACACAGCTCTACTCTAAATGACGAATTTTGACAAACACGCTAAAACAAAAGCTGTGATTTTGCAGATAGATAGATAGATAGATAGATAGATAGATAGATAGATACTTTATTCATCCCGAAGGAAATTTTAGGCATCCAGCAGCAGGACAACCATAACACAACAAACCCATACAGTATACACACGTCACACATACATAAGAATATCACATACAGAAGAATAAAAATAAAAATCACTCACAGAAATGCAATGACCTAGTCTAACAGTTTTTTTTTGTGTTATTATTGTTATTATGTTATTATTTATTAATCCCACAAGGGGAAACTACACTTTTCACTCTGTCATTGCACACATTACACACAGTCCTGAATGACACACACATGCTCAGTAGCTATACATGTACTAATGGAGAGATGTCAGAGTGAGGGGGCGGCCCATGGAAAGGCGCCCCCAGCAGTTGGTGGTTTGGTGCCTTGCTCAAGGGCACCTTGGCAGTGCCCAGGAGGTGAACTGGCACCTCTCCGGCTAGCAGTCCACCACCATACTTTGGTAAGTTGGTGATTTGGGTTTTTGGCACAAATCTTAAAATATGGACAAATTCTTGTAAATTAATAGCTGGCTAAACGAACCACCCTCTCCGCTGGAGCATTTATGGTGTTATAAGACAAAAACAAACAAATGTGGCTCCGTAATATTTATGTTCACATCTTCACTCTTAATGATGGTTGTATTTTGGCCTTCTGCAAAATCTAATTGAGGCGTCTGACCTAGGACTGGGTATAGATTATGTACATTTGCACAAGGATGTGGTATTATGCCTAGGCCCAATTTTTTGGAATAGACATTGATGAAAATATGAAGGCATGTACACTCACTGACCCCAATATTAGGAATACCAGTTGTACCATAAAAGCATGACAAATAGCATTGTATTATTACAATTCTACACAAAAATATTGAATAGGGTAATACAAGTTCAGAAAAGTGATGAAGTCAGTGAATCAGTTAGACAGCAGTAATAAGGTTTGGGATATAAGCTAACATTAGCATCATTAAGCTAGCGGCCATGCCAGGCCAAGCATGGCTCTACAGCTCAACGCCCGCGTGTGTACAACTTAGCAAGGGTGCATTATAATTCTTTTCTAATTCACCTTTAATTTTTTAGCAGATCACTGTTTTTTCTTCATTCAAAAGTTGCATGGTAACAGTAACTAACACTAACAATTTCCATGATTCATGCATGAACAAAAACCATGAATTGTGTACTGAAAATGAAATGTACTACTTCACATTGTTCAGACAGGTATCTAATGCATGACTTAATGCAGGAACAATACCTTATTTAATGCATCAATGAAAGTATTTAAATCGTCATGATTTCTGATTTATGGATGATGATCAGTCTTCTTCATTGCCAAATCTGTAGTTAAGGTGACAGGCTAAAAAAAAAACTGAACTGTGGTGTTGAAATCATGATTAATTAATAAACACAATATGATTTTATCACTGTTAAAGCTGGAGCAGGTTAGCACTTTATTTGAAGGGCCACAAACATGATGAAGTAATGAAGAAGTAATGTTTACAATGATAACAATCGTTAATCATTAATCACATCATTAATAAACCAAAAATGAGGAGGATTTAAATACCCTCATTGATGCATTAAATAACATATTATTCCTGCATTAAGTCTTGCATGAGATACAATTAATCCTGTGGCATTACTGACAGTTGAATTCACACATGAGTCAATGGTAATTCATGAACCATTGTGCTAAAGTGTTACCAGATGAATTGTGACTATTTAGGTTCAAGAAGGAAGAAATCTTTGCATATTTTAGTTTCTGCATATACATTTACGTTTGACTACATTTCCACAAATGTGATCCCTTCTAGCATGGGATAATGTGCTTTCAATATTGTTGTCCTACTGTGTTAACTGCATCCAGAACAGGAAAAGGCACGCTAATTATGTAAAGAGAAATTCTGTCAGACAGCGAGGCATTCAAAGTGAATTTACAACATGGACATGCAACTGAGTGCATAACTGCACTGTTGGGAGTTTAAGCCTAACGCCCCGTTTCTTTTTGCTCTTATCCAATCCAGCCACTCTCACAGGAGGTATATCTGCAGGCTGCTGAGGCTGTGGGCCCTGATTGTTGCTTTCACACCTGCCATGTTGTGAATCTGGTGTTCTATGAATCCTGATGGGAACAGGCCCTGGGATGTCTGGGTAACCTTAAGCACATCTTCTGGGAATCTTAAATCCTCTGTGAAATGTAGATGCCTTGGAATATTTTTTTTATCTTGTTGCCTGTAGCGACAGTCAATGCTACTTAAGTTATCCTGTAAGGGCAGGACTGCAAGAGGAAGACAATGTAAGATTGCACCGCTTCAACAGCGCTCTATAGGCACCTGAATCTATTTAAGGGCTGGGACTGCTCAGGCTAAATCAGGATTGTAAAAATGTGTGTTGTTGCTATGCACTGACAGGGGAAACAGAGTCAAATAATTAGTACATGGTGTATAAAGGTGAATTTAGAAGGGGCTTTTAGGGTTTACATAAACAACACTGATTCTATTGAGTGTATGAGCTGATTGCTGAGTGCTGTATAACACACTGGGGACGGTGTGGAACTAACTGCTAACGTTAATGGCTGATTCCCTCTGGGTCCAAATGGGATTCACAAGGACCCATCCAAACATGTTTTTACTAAAATATCCAGTATCTCTATACAGAGGTGACTAATGAATGTACTTATAACATTATGTGTGATTACAATATGGGAAACATGCTGGTGTTATTTTATGTGTTTCTTTTCGTCAACACATTTTATCAACCCTCATGTTGTCTTCAGGTCAAATTTGACCCGTTTTCAAAAAAAAAAATTATATCCAAAATAAAGGAAGTCGAAATATGGATAAAGAATGTTGGAAAAAGCGTCAAAATCAATGAGAAAAAAAATTAAAAATGCCGGAAGAAAGTGTCAAAAACGTTGGAAAAGTCACAAAATGCATGAGGAAAAAGTGTCTAAAATGACAAAAATAGCACCACAAAACGTCAACAAAACGTCAGAAAAAGGTACAAAGACATTGAAATTTTTTTACTGAAAATAGTGACCAACACAAAAACGTCATAAAAAAAACTTTTTAAAAAGCAACAAAACGTTGAGATAAGGGGAAAAGAGTTTTTCATGGTCAAAGGGAAGACAACACAAGGGTTGAAACACCAAAAGCAATATTCTGTGTCTGTCTGAAGACTATACACATACCTCTGTAGTGCATAAAACACTAGCTTATTAAAATAAGTGTTGCCATATTTGGCATAACTTAGTCACTTAGAAGTGATTTCTTAGGATGAACTACATCTGTGGATGGTTACCTTAGTGACTACCTTACAGATAGGCGGGTAAGTATATCATCAGGAGGGTTTCTTTCAGAAATAGGCTGATTTACATTGGCTAATAATCTGTGGGATTCATGTTAAGATCTTTTATGGTGTTTTTAAAATTAGAAAAAAAAGTACAATAACTTGGTGCCCCCTGCAGTAAATGCGTTGTATTTGTTTGGCAGGTGAGCTCAAATATCAATCTTTGTGCAGCATCCTTACACCTTAAACACATTTTATTTTTTAACGGTATACACAACACACAATTTACAACTTGAACACCTCCCCCCCAGGTGGTGATCCTGCCAGTAGCAAATGCTTGTCTCAAAGATTAAGCCATGCAAGTCTAAGTACACACGGCCGGTACAGTGAAATACACCCAAACAGCTATAAACCAACTAAACTATATATGTATATATATATATATATATATATATATATATATATATATATATATATATATATATATATATATATATATATATATATATATATATATATATATATATATATATATACATGTCTGTGTGTGACATCATTAACACTTCCTCAAAAATAATGAAGACAAGCTTACATAACAACCATAGTTATTTGATACAATGCAATGAAAAATAAACAGCTATAAACCAACTATATATGAGTGTGTGTGTGTGTGTGACAAAATACTAAGCCCATTGTGTATGTCTCTCCACAGTACATGGCGTCTTTCCCTATTTTCTATTGTAGACATTCAATCTGGCAAACCATGTATAGGCTTATTTGAAAAGCTGCCACTCAAGCCATCTAACAAGCTAAGTCCTGGACTGACGGCATGCCTTCCTTCCTCCATCCTTCCTCCATCGTTCCTCCATTGTTCCTCCATCCTTCTTCCATCGTTCCTCCATCCTTCCTCCATCGTTCCTCCATCCTTCTTCCATCGTTCCTCCATCGTTCCTCCATCCTTCCTCCATCCTTCCTCCATCGTTCCGCCATACTTCTTCCATCGTTCCTCCATTGTTCCTCCATTGTTCCTCCATCCTTCCTCCATCCTCTTAAAAGAACATTCCTGGTGAGGTTTCAAACTACTTTATCCACCACTGCGTGCACTATGTGCTATTTTAGAAAAAGTAAATGCAAAGGTGTGTATTTTCCATGACTCTTTTTTTTTTCAAAGTTGAAAGGGATCAATGTGGTGTCAATTTTGCCTCAGCATTGGTATGAATCATATTCGGAGAGTAGGAGGCTCTGTTCTCATTTTAGAATGAAATTCTTTTTCGACTTCTCTCGCTTGCCAAAGCTGGAGGCCTCGGTGGTAAGAGAAAAAGAAAGCAAAAGAAGCTGTCCTCCGGGAAGAGATGCTTGTTTCCATGGCGATGTGGAGCATGTGCTTGTGTGTATGATGACCTCACACATATTCATATTCTCCCGAGCAGCCTCTTCCTCTGCCAGGATGCAGACAGGCTGTCTGCTTCCACACGGCTACACGGTGCACTCACATGGCAGCCTCCGCCTGATTCTGTGTTCAACTTCACAACGTGAGAAATTCCCTGCTTAGTCTATTTAGGGAGGATGTTTTGAATTCCCAGTGCTGACCATCGGATGTCATAGAAATGTAGGAGCTTTTCTCCAGATATAGCAAAGGGGGAGGTTGATCAATTCTCATCAGCAATGTTGTCTTTTTTGTTAAGCATTAAAAGAAAATATCTCCAAAATATGTACCTATATGATTAGCCTCCCATCCCACATTAAGGCCTCATTAAGGTCAGGCCGGACCGGGGGGGGGCGATGGGAGCGGTCTGCCGGAGGAGGACCCAGGGTGCCGTGGGTGACGATGACTGGAGGGGGAAGGGGAGGAGGAGGGTTGCATGCTTTGCCTAAAACGACAACTGTCAACAGCAGAGAGAGACACAGCTTTAAAGGAGGGATGCCTTGATTGTGATTGGCTTGTGAAATGAATGGCCTAATCTTATTGGTTTAACTGAAAAGTGACCGCCTCCACCCAGCTGATCAATTTAGGAAGAGAGAGAGGTGGGTGAAGTTCTTAGAAGTCTTCCTAAAAGAAATTTTGCTGAGTATCATTACTTAATGAACATATACTACAATGTATCAACACAAATAGAACCCGGAACTGAAAATAAAAGGCAGCAGTCAAAAAAGAATGACAGTTACATTGAATTAATTCTCTTAACTAACACAAAACATTTCTCTTCGTGATATGTATTATGTGCCAGTTGATATTGCAACAATAAAATAATGTTACTTTGTGCAGCCCTATTTGCCATGTACATGTAATGTCTTTCGAGGCAGATTTCCAACCATGTACCTTGTTTGTGGAGCACTTAGGGTCACCCTATGTTGTCTTACATGTGCTAGCTTATATAAATAAAGTTGACTTGACTTCAACCGTTTCACCATTAATATTACATATTACATTTGTTTCCCTCACTTCCGAATCAGAGCATCATTTTCATTCATTTTAACCCGTTCTCACTCCAAACTTGTAAAATACAATGGGTCAAACACAGGACCAACACTTTCACCCACGAGAGCGGGGTCGCTCTCCCACATGGCACCCTTCCTAAAGTGTCTTTCTTCTTTAACCGTCCCGTTATTCCAACGTGTCACAGAAACGTAAGCCCACCCACAGGCTTTTCCTCCACCTACAGAGTCAAAAGGGACGCCAACAGTCCCAACCAAGCATGTTATGTGACGATAAAGGAGACTTTTAGCGTCATATAACAACGACAAAGGCACCTGACCGAGCGGACGTAGTTTACGAGATGGGAGTGAGAGTGTGTTGTTCCTTCAGAGTCCTGTATATGCTAGACCAATATTTGCTCTCCTTTTAACAGTTTGTGGTCTCCTGAGAAAATTCTTTTTCCCTGCCAAATCTAATCTAATCTTGCCCCATGAAATGTTGATCCGGCCCGCGTATCAGTTTAGGTTTAAAACACATTTAATCCTGCCTACTAAAATCAAGAAAGTTGTTTTCAAAGTGTGATTGCAAAACTCTCAAAGCAGTATTTAGCAACTTTGACATTCAGAAATCCACACACAACCAGTCAGTTTGCAAAGTCAGGACTGTGAAACAGTTCAGCTTGATTGGCTGAAGTCTATGATGACTAAGGAACTCTAAGGCTATTTGATACAAGCAGTAATACAAAGACGTTTGCCTTTTTTGGTTACATAAAAGCTTTTCAATAAACTCTACATGTCTGGCCCTTTGATGTGATTCTCATTTTCCAGTGTGGCCCTTAGTGAAGGTGAGTTTGAATCCCCCCCTCCCCCCAGCTGGTTCCTAACTTTGTTTGTCTGCATCTGATAAACCCACTGTAAGCTATTTGTCCAGCAACAGTGTCCCCTGACAAACAGCTGCCTGCAGCTGATAGAGACGAGGTTAAGGAAAACAGAGACTAAACTCATTCGATAACTCGTCAACCTTTACAAATAAATACCTCAAACACATGAGGAAGAGAAGAGCTTTAATGAACGCATAAAAATCAGAACCTCATTGAGGACTTTCATGTTAATTGGGTTTACAGGGAGACATCCCACACAGGAATATCCTTTAATAATTTAGAATGATGTCCACATGGATAAATCAGTATTACCAGCTGACCTAGCAGGATTAGAAGTATTCATCTGAACATGTAAAACCATAAAAACATTCATCAGGGTTTCCTCCAGTGGATAACAGGCCTGTTGGCCTAAGTTGCTCCCCACTGGGCATTAGTCATGTATTTTTAAGATATTTTTGAAACTACAGTTACAGTAGGGTAGCTTGATTGTAAACTTAGACATATTCAGTCATATTTAAAAAAAAATCTCCAGTTAGCTTTTAGCCTTGACTTAATGTAGGGCCCTATGAAATCTGTCTTTCAGCTTTGTGAAATTCTTAATTTCCTGATTCCGTCCATGATTCTGTGAATTTAAGAATAAAGACACTTGCAACTTTTCTGGGGGAAACCCTGTTAATCATCCATCAGTTCCAACATTCATTCCTCCGGTCTTTGAAAAGGATTCAGTCCTCTGTGACAGTCTTCTTCTGGGACAGTATCAGATCCTTGACTTGTGGAGTCAGGGCCGTGAGCTGTGTGCGGACGCTCCGGGCCTCGTCGTCCTGCTCCGCCTCGCCCTCCGCCTCGCCCGCCGCCTCCTCCTGCTTCCTGCTCTGACTCTGGCTCACCAGCTGCTTCACCACCAGGCTCTGGTACGCAGACAGCAGCTGCTGCTGCTCCTGCAACAACACGGGCAGTGACACACGTTTCAGCACCTTAACCGTTAACTCCCCAAACAAACGGACACGGCAGCAGATGGAGGTTACCGACAGCTGCTGAGTCTGAAGGCTGGACGTAAACAGTCCTGAGATGAAGCAGTGGGTTGCCAACATTTGCTGAAGCATTTAGACCACACTCAAGCACAAATAAACATGTCTATTATAACTTAGCTAGAGCTGCACTCTTGGAGGTTTTTATGGAAACCTGTCTCTAGATAACAAATAAGGTCAAATATTCACATCTCAGTTCCTAGTATGTAGTACATGTACTTACTCCGAACTGAGATGTGTGTATTTGACCTTACGGTATCTGCCTAAATTAGTTTAATCTTCCCTCTGAAATGGAACGAAGTGTTGAAATGGATCCAAGAAAGGAACATAACCTGACCATATTACGATTGGGAGTGGCTGAATGGGTTGTGGATCAGTAATTTAATAAAATAATAATTTATACTTTTTAAATGACAATTTTTTCACTCTGTTGTTGCTATAAATGTAGTGTGTGAAATGGCCAGAGGGTGTCATCCGTATGGATCTCGGGCCCCTGAATTGAATCATAATTGTATTGTAACAGACGTTATGAAATAAGCAAATAAGGTACTGTTGTACCAAGAAACTACACAATATTGTATTGTGTTAAAACTTGTGTTATACACCTCTAACATTGATCAGCAAACATTACTGAGTGAGTGTCAGGCATACCGCGGGTATTCGGCCAGTGAGGGTGCCGATGATCTGAGGCACGCAGCGTCCCGGGGCGTGCAGCATGCTGTGGGTGCTGCCCTGAAACAGCAGCACGCTGGCCAGGTGGAGGACCAGAGCAGGGTCCTCCGTCTCCTTCAGCTGCTCACTGAGAGCCTGACGGTGCACGAACAGGGCCTGTCTGGAGCAATCACGTCACAAAGAAGTTGATTGCTACAGTAGTTACATTATGTGACATTTGCCTTGGTGATAGATGCATACATACACAAACAAACGTATTAAACATGAATGACAAATGAACAATGAATACCAAAACAGAAACAAATATATACTAAATAACTGTAGAGAGAAAAGAGGCTGAATGGGTTTAGGTCCGAATGCAAAGAAATAAACAGTATCATAGCAGAGGTAAAGTCCATGATGAAGTTGTCCGGGATGTCTGAAAGAGCTTAGTAATGAAACTGTTAAATCATACTTCCATTGCTTTTTGTGAGCTGATGCAAATATAACCAATTGTGTTAAATGGGCTTGTATGTGTGTATCGGTCGCAAGCCGCTGAAATGAATGGAATCACCATCGTATCATGGCTTTTGTGATATCAGCAAATATTGTAGAGGTGTTCAAGTAAAGAGTATAATATCATATTGTGATAAAACATGTGATTTACAGCCCTACTGATTTAATACTAAGGGCCCTCTCCTGCACCCGGCGTTTAAGATAGACACTTTTTCATTTCCCGTCCAGCACCCACCTTATTAAAATATCCATCTGTAGCACATGCTGGTCATACAGGGAGGTGAGTTCCGGTGCATTTTGGGCGTGCTGGTCATACAGGGAGGTGAGTTCAGGTGCATTCTATTTCTATTTTGAGGCAGCGGGTAATGATCGTGCCATTGACCAACAAAAACCTGGTCTAAAGTCATTAACATAGCATTTCATTGGTATTTTATTGCTGCATTAGTAAAATGCGCCTAGGCACGTGCACAGCGCGCCCACCATGCTTGTTGCACAGCAGCACACACACACGCAGAAGATTAAAAATAAAAATATTACTATATGAAGTATTATTATGATATGATCTGCTGGCTTGCTTTCACTTCACACACAAACCAATCAGTTTCTTCTCCTGAACATCTCTCCTTCCTGCCCAGCAAATCCTCCATCATAACAGCAAAACACCAAGGTCCAAACGCACGTGGCTGTTAGGAATAACAATAAATGGGAGAATGGGAGAGGACGCTCTGATTGGTTGATTGTATGTAACACCCAAAGACACTAAGTACAACCCTTTAGAACCACAGGCCCAGTGCACGGACCCTTTATTTTCCTGCTGTCAAACTAGCAAAAGTGGATTTGGATGCGCCTTAAACACACCTAGATTGTTAAAAACGTCTACAAGAAAATGAACTTCAGTTACCTCTCTTTTTTCTTGTCTGCCTTCTTCAGCATGAACCCACACACCTCTGCACAGATCTCTATGTTGGTCAGGAAGTCTTCAATACTCTGGGAACACATTTGCCACAACTCTATTTCATTTTCATCTTACAAGCTAAAGCAACCAGCTGATGAAGTAACCAAGAGGAAACATACTCACTTTGCCGTTCAGGCTGTTGTGCAGTTTTGTGAGAGGCCCTTTAGTCTCCTCCGACAGTTTGCCCAAAATCTTCACTCTGACCTGTGGCAGCACATCAGAGACACTTACAATCAAGTCCAAACTCTAACAAGTCACATGGTGCATTTTGAACATTGACTGCACATGTTGATTTGAATGGGATCTCGGCTCTTTGTCCCTGCAGCTGAATCGCATAATTTAAGGCTCCTGACAGAAGCTATGTTTTCATCCATGTTTTTATTTTTTTATTTCCACTCTTCCTTCTAACCCCAACCGGTTGTCAGACACCGCCTACCAAGAGCCTGGGTCTGTCCGAGGTTTCTGCCTAAAAGGAAGTTTTTCCTCGCCACAGTTGCTTGCTCTGGAGGGAACTACTAGAACCGTTGGGTCCTTGTAAATTCTGGAGTGTGGTCTAGACCTACTCTATCTGTAAAGTGTCTCGAGATAACTCTGGTTATGAATTGATACTATAAACAAAATTGAATTGAAATTGAATCCACTTACAGAATTATCTGAAGTTCCCTAAAAACAGAACAAAGAACAAAGCCGGTGAAAGCCCGTTTCCATCCAACGGCTTTGAGGCGAATAAGAAACCTGTGCGTAAAGACATTACATGCGGTTTTGCGAGGAAATTTGTGTATGACTTCCATTCATTTTCACACTGATTTGGACAACATTCAAGCTAACATTTACAAACAAAGTTTTGCTAGCCAAAATGGATTAGGCCGTCTACCTACAAATGATTAATATTTCACAAGCTGTAATAGAGAGTCAAAGTCACGATCTTCTACTTCTGGTCCATCATTTTCCATCATTTCACACGTCAGGAGAGAAAGAGTTTGACGGAAAGAAGTTCAACAACATTGTGTTCTGTTTGAGATTGCTCAGTGAACTACATCTCTCGTCTGGAACCGTATACGTCACCACAGAAATATGTCTGTCTCCTTGTCGAGCTTTACCGTCTTCTTCAAAGACAAAGGCAGAAGTATCAAAAGAGGGGACACTTCAGGTCAAGCTGAGAACTGCAGCTACTCGAAGGGAGCGGAGGGAAAATATGGGGACATCAGGTAAGCGCCTTGGACTTGTACTCCGTCTAATTCTGTATTTCCCTGTGGCAATTTACCACAGGGAAAATTGTTTAGTAGTTTTTTTCCGAAGATAGGTCCCATGGAGGCAAATGGAAGGGGCAGGACTTTGGCTCTCTATAGTGCTAACAGGCCAGCTGATAGCGACTTATCAAGCTATAATAAGACGACAACGGTATTGAAACACCGCTATGCTGATGTAGATGCACGTTAATGCCAGACATTCGATTTTACTTAATTAGCATAAAAACTTGGATTGCAACAGAAACAGGAAGTGTTTCTGACCTCGTTGGTGATGGTGCTGGGGTTCTCCACTGACATCATCAGGTCAGTAGCCAGGAAGTTGACCAGGATGTTGGTGACATCTGAGCACAGGGTCTTCAGGATGTGCTTGGCAATGTGGACCTGGGTATCATCTGCATGAAAAGAATGGCCATGAAGAAAGGTGGGGTTGTGTTCCATAAACACATACATTTCCACACCGATGGGGCAGCATCGGGGTCAACTCGGGGTTCAGAGTCTTGCCCAAGGACACACTGACATGTGACTGCAGGGCCAGGGATCAAAGCACCAAACTTCAGATCATGCCTGTTTTAGCAGCACTTCACTAGTTTCCAGTCCAGTATAGATTCCTTTTAAAATCCTGGTCCTTACTTTTAGAGCCCTGCACGGTCAAGTTCCCCCCACATCTCCGACTTGATAAAGCTTCATACTCCCACCCGTAGTCTGAGGTCAGTAGGTAAGAGGCAATTAGTGGTCCCCCGCACTCATTTTAAAACTAGAGGGGACCGATTGTTCCCAGCAGGGGCTCCTAGGCTGTGGACGTCTTGCCTCCCTCTCTACAATGTGTGAATTTGGCTGATTCTTCAAAAAGCTTTTAAAAACTCTGCTGTTCAAGCAGGCTTGTAGTTAGTTGAGAGGTTTTATGGTTGTTAAGTTTTGTATTTCAATTTTCTTATGCATTGTATTTTAACTTGTTGTATTGTATTACATTTTATTGGGAAGCGATTTTATCCGTGAAAAGGTGCTATACAAATAAACTTTACTTACTTACTGAACGATATGTCCAATATTGTGTGCATTTGCTTAACTTACAGACATATAGTTAGCTGTAGTTAGCTAACATTTGGATATTTGGCTTGGTAACAAAATGCTTGCTGCAAACATAATGTCGGATTTGTCGTCAGCTTAGTGTCAGGATGCCACAGTCTTCCCATTCCCTCGCTGATTCTTCACGTCTGTACCAACTTTAGTCTTGTAAAAGCTCAGTTTTTCAGGTCAGCAGCTTATAAAAACTTTGGAAACCGAAACTTGCTCATGTTAAATTTGGAAGTGATGATCGGATTCAAAACTACGTTTTCCAAAATATTGCAAAATCATAATTTTTTTAATGATTCTCGATGCCCAGTCCTACTATATGTATTGTGTACCAATCATTTGTTAGGAGTGATCTCAGCAGGATTTACCAGAGAAGAACTTGCAGCCCTTTTCAAAGAGTCGGATGTTGTTGTACAGGCTGGAGATCTCCTC
Organism: Etheostoma cragini; assembly: GCF_013103735.1. Taxonomy (NCBI): domain Eukaryota; kingdom Metazoa; phylum Chordata; class Actinopteri; order Perciformes; family Percidae; genus Etheostoma; species Etheostoma cragini. The sequence continues at coordinate 16,134,839 of NC_048424.1, forward strand.
CTGTAGATCCTTCATGCTCTTCTTCTTATTGGCACCTGATGGAGAGCTTGTGGAGGACATGAACACCGTCCGCAGCACCTCCTGGTAGGCTTTATTAAGAGGCCTGCGGAGATATTAACAGTGACATAACAGACTTATTGTTGCCTAAGTGTGAGCAGAGTAAACTAGGACTTCAGACGGAAACCTGTGTGTTACCTCACTAAATGCTCGGCCAGCTCAGAGAGGATTTCTTCGGGGCAGTCGCTCACTCTTTCCTCTAAAACGGCTACGATCTCTTCCTGGGCCATAAAAGGGGCTGCAGTCTGTTTACTGCGATCTTGGCAAAGGTAAAACACATACTAATTAGTCTCACAGGGATACTACGGTTACCTCTGGTTGTCTTCCATAAGAAAAAAAATAAAGCTCAACAACCCAGGGGAGAGATTCCTGGCCAACCAGCCATAAAGCTCCCGTTAAGAGTAAAAGGCCTCACTGAACAGGGCTAATGTGCATATGGACACATGACGTCCCAGTGAAGATAGAATAGCTCGGTGGCTTTGACCGTACTTTGCTGTGCTGGTCCGGTTTCCTCATCGCTGTCCTCATCTTTCCTCCCTTTCTTCTTGGTTTTACGAATCCGGATCTCTCGGGCGTTGCCTCCTCCACCTGATTTCACACTGCCACTGCCCTCTGGGAGACAAGCAGTTAACAGATGATATACAGGTGAAACTAAAAATATTTGAATATCTAAACTTGAATATATAAGTTTATTTATTTCAGTAATTCAACTTAATATATTATAGACTCATTACATGAAAAGTGAAATATTTAAAGCCTTTATTAGTGAATGATGATTATGGTTTGCAGCTTATGAAAATCCCAAATTCTAAATCCCAAATAATTTGGTAAATATTGTGAAAATGTTCATAATTGTAGGCAATATTGTATTGTAGAATCAAATTTTAATCAGATAATTAATCCAAAACACCTGCAAAAGGTTCCTGAGCCTTTAAATGGTCTCTCAGTCTGGTTCAATAGAATTCACCATCATGGGGAAGAGTGTTGATCTGACAGATGGCAGAAAAACATCATTGACACCATCCACAAGGAGGAAAAGCCTCAAAAAGGTAATTGCAAAAGAAGTTGGATGTTCTCAAAGTACTGTATCAAAGCACATTAAAAGAAAGTGGAAGGGCAAAGTGTGGAAGAAAAAGGTGCACAGGCAGCAGGGATGGCCGCAGCCTGGAGAGGATTGTCAGGAAAAGGCTGTTCATAAGTGTGGGGGAGCTTCACAAGGAGTGGACTGAGGGGGGAGTTACAGCATCAAGAGCCACCACCCAGAGACGGATCCTGGACAAATCCTCTTGTCAAAAGCATCTTACCAATCTTTAGAGCCCAAAACAAAATACAGAGTACATATGCATGTATATGTACTTTTTAAGAGGGCTGACATTTCTGTATTTAAAATCCTTTTTTATTGATTTCATGTAATATTCAAATTTTCTAATATTTCGAATTTGGGGTTTTCATAAACTGTAAGCCATAATCATCAAAACTTTGACAAATAAAGGCTTCAACTATCTTGCTTTGCATGTAATCAGTCTATATAATGTATTACTTTCATCTTTTAAGTTGAATTATTGAAATAAATGAACTTTTGCACAATGTTCTACATTTTTGAGTTTCAGCTGTAATCCAGCAACAAATACACTTCTTCACATATTACAGATAAACTGAAGGCAATAATCTGAACTCTGAACTGTCTGCTGAAATGGTGGAGGGATTGAACATCTCTGAAACATTTTAAACAATACAGGTTTAGTTTACATCTATGTTCAAGTTGTTACTTTGGCGTTACTGCCCTCTACTGTTAATCGTGCACGTGACTAATCTCAGACGAGGTGCCCCGACCCGCTTATTCCACTTATAGAAATGCCAACCTGTCGCCTTCTTCCTGCGCTCTGCTTCTCTCTTTTCCTTTTTAGAAGTGGCGGAGCTCTCCGTGAGCATTGAAGCTTGTTTCAGGTCATCTTCAGTTATCAGAAACACTGGATTGTTCTTGATTTCCTGAGAGCCATAGAAAATAAAAAAACACTGTACGTTCAAAGCGTTTAATACTTCATTTGGACCTCTTACTTATGGACTCCATAAAGGAGGTTTCTCTGGAGATGAGATACAAAGTAGGCTGTAAAAAGGTGCTGCTGCTTGAGTCCTTCTGTGAGCTTTCTGCCTGTTTAAAGGTAGTTGCCCTCTCCACTGATGCACCAAATGCTTGCTCTTGGGGGGGGGGGGGGATTGTTGGGTCTTTGTACGATATAGAGTTCCCAACCTTTTTCGTGCCAGGGACCGGTTAATCATACTTTTCTTTCAGTACCCAGTGGTAAATTTTTATGCCTCAATGTCAAATAATATAGACTGTTACTGTTTACACATGCTTAATCTACAGTATCTCTGCACCTATGCTGCACCTGCCCCTTCACGTGCGCCACACTCCGCGGTCCGGTCAGAGACATACGTCCAGAACCAAAGAGCCACTAAGCAATCACAACGCCGCTGCTCAAAAGAATAAGACATTTGATATATATAGGCTATTTATTTTTTTGGAGATAATAAACAACTGTTTTAGCACGCTTTTTGAAAAAGGACAATACTCATAAAAAAAGAAAACTAAAACCTTAAAAAATACCATTATTCTGGAAATATTTCAAGGCCGGTACTAACGGTCCGTGGACGAGCACATTCCGCAGACCGGGGGTTGGGAATCGCTGGTCTATGCCTACTCTGTCTGTAAAGTGTCCTGAGATAGCTCCTCTTATGATTTGACACTTTGAATTTAATTGAAGTGAATTGTACCTTCTGAGCTTTCTGCTGCATGGCTTCATCAAATAAAGAGAGGCAGTTGCTAAGGAACTTCTCACTGACGACGACCGTGTCTCCCAGCACTCTAGCAGAGGACTGGACGTTGGTGTTCCTCATAGCCTGGCTGATCAGCATCCCAACGTCCTCCATTGACAAGCAGCTGGGCAAAATCGGCTAAAAACAGCCAGAGTGAAAAACAGAAGCAAAATATACAAATATGTCACATCTTCCCCATGAATGGTGACTCGGGTAAAGGCCGAGCTGTGCCAGCACCTGAATGTCGGTCCATGTGGCGGAGTTGACAGCTTCCTCGACAGAGGCCTCCACCTGGTCCACCAGAGCCTGACCCACGCAGGCGGCTCGGAGGAACAGCAGCTTGTTGGACTTGAAGCGCTTCTTAATGTAGCTGGAGGGGTCCGGGATCCCCAGTCTGACCAAAGCGTCAAACTCTGCAGAAGCAAGACGTCTTTACTTTCATTTAGACTACAATGCGTACACATCCCACTGCTACTCCCATCCCTACGCGCACAGAGACTCAGACAGTAAGCCCATGGACCGGAACCTGCACATAACGTTCTGCCGCCTCCCCGTGATTTAAGACTCAGGAGTCTGCCTGAACTAGGCCTATACCCATAACTTTGAATGTTTGTCGTCATATTTAAAAATAAAAACAGATATTTCGATTTTAATATATTTTATATATATTTTATATATTTTAAACAAAACCCCAAATTGAATAAAGAGATTTTTTTGGGATACAAATGAGTTGTAAACTGTAAAGGTTAAAGAGCCAAAATAGATTTTGTGTTATTGTGGTTGTAGAAATTTAAGTTATGGTGCTGTTGGTCAACACTGTTTTTCAAAGGCTAAACGCCAACAAATATGGATTAAAGTACAATTTGTTGTTAAATAAAAAAGCATGAGGTGAATTTGGGAAATTATTTTCTTTTCTACATACATATATTGTATAAAATCAAGTTGCATATTAAACTTGGCCTACAATGTCGTCTAAAGCCTTTATTCATAGCTTTTTTGCATAGAATATAAAACTATTGAAATATATAATAATGGTTGGCATGCTTTTATAAATTATGTTTTAATGTTAAACATACATGTGTCACAGTGAGTCCTTGGCCGTAGCGATTACCTTACCTGTAGGACAATAAGCAGTGGGGATTTATATTTACTGAGATGTTGGATTCCTGTCAGACTTCATAATTTACTTTCAAATATTTACAAGAATTTGCTGAAATGGGGCAGGGATTAAACAACACTAAAATTGTCATGTTGTTATTTTGTTGTTACTGCCCTCTACTGTTCATCTCTCATTTTGAGAGATTAAAACAGTACTGTGATATCCCTTTATCCTAGCCTGACGTCATCATACTCAGATTCTAGTCAGAATAGGAGTCTGATACTGCTCCATTGGGCTGGGATTATGGGGCGTTTCAACCGAACCAGGAAACAAAAGGCCTCTGCACTCAATAGGATAGACCTACAACCAATCAGAGCAGCACAGTATGTGACATATTTTGAGCTTTCCCCGAATCCCGCAGGAAGGACAGCAAAAACAGCTTTCCGACCGCCACATGCCTTGATCGCGGTTCTCTGTTCCTCTTTGAGATTGAATGGGCTCTCGATAACTTCTATAACAGACGCCATGGAGGCATCTACACATCTCAATTCTCAAATTCAACCCAAGCGCTCTTTGGTGACGTGGTTGTTTACGTTAATGTTGATCATCTGTCCATCATTGTATAAAGGCCACCCTGACAATTTGACTGGTCCAAACAGCTCTGGTTTGAGTATAGTCGTTCCACAATGGATCAGGTCCAGACCAGGCCTGCATGATTAATCGTTAGCAAATCGCAATCTCAATTCACCTTGTTCAAGATTTAATTTTTAAATAACTTTGATTTTACTTTTTGAAATGAATGACTTTGATTCTCAATTACTTTTATGAGCCAACTGCATCAAACATGCTCCTACTTTCTTCAGTGAGTTTTAAACGTAGAAGATATAAAAGAGATTTTAAAGTGCTCCCAAGCGCTACTCTGCTGTCTCTTCTCTTCATTGAAGCCTCTATGTTTACAGGCTTGCGATGATGAACAATGTGATATTGGTGGCAAAAAAAATCTATGTTTGGTACTGCCAATTTGTTTAGTTTTGTCATGGTTCATGTGTGCAATAAACATTACACTTTGTGAGAAACAAATGCTGGCAGAGAATCCTGATATCAATTCTAAATAATCATGTAACATTTCTTTCCCGAATTGTGCAGGCCTAGTCCAGACCTCAAATGTTGTGGGCGGGGCTAAGCTTGGCTGGCATCCAGGCTCATTATATTCAGTCCTGTGGGAAGAAACGGCCCATTTGAGGCTATGCACTCACCTCACAAAGCAACATTTTGTATTGGGATGGGATTGTAAAAGTTCCTACACAGTCGGAGGTTTAAAGCTGAAACATGAAAACAGGATGTAACACAAATAAGCAAAAAATATCAATCATTTGAAACCCCTACCTAGATAGCCGTTCTGCTGGAGGAAAGAGTCCACCCAGGCGTTCTGAGTTTTGGAATAAATATCAGGGATGTACACGGCTTTGTCCTGCCGCCCTCCGACCACGCTACCCTTCAGGCGTCCAGTATTCACCAGCTCCTCCAGGACGGCTGGCAACAACAAAAGCCATCACGATATCAGACACTGAGACACGCCTCAACCAATCAAATTAACAACTATCATATGTCTCTCCTTACAGTACAGGAGATGCTCTTGAAATCCAAATGTTCCAATCATGCTGCTGACAGGTGTCGGCCTGCAGAACAAAGTTAACAGGAGGGCATTTAGTGTCAAATACAACGTAATTCAATTAAGAAGGAGATTGGGCCTCATTTTCATTTTCTTATCCTAAATCTCTCATTTTTTTGGTCAACTTTGCTCATACAAGTGTTCAAAGTGGGATTCCCTCAACTCTCTTAACTGCACACTCATAAAACACTGGTTTCAGCCTGATGGAAACCACGTGTTCATGAGTAATTGTATGTTTGTGAGATAAAATGTAAATCATTTTTGGAAGGTTCTTAAAATTACATAAATTTTATGTATATCTGTTATCTGTCTATGCATTTATAATACAATATATATATATGATACATATAAAAAATATATAATATATACCAAAAACTATTAAAAGTTGAATGACGGGTGGGAAAATAAGCTTCGGCTTAATCCTGCTTTACAGATATTGTTTTTCCTTTTGGTATGTTGCCATGCTCTTATTGTGCTCTTAAATTAAAAAAAAAAAATTTGCAAAATAAATATAAAGAAATAGAATGGGGCATAACTGACACTCACAAAACTATATAAGGCTGGCAGTCCGTCTCAGAACAAATTTTAATTTACAGTAATGTAACCCAAAGAGTTAGTAATACTGAATGTGGTCAACACCTTAATATTTTCTATTATAATTTTTGGGGTCATTTTGGGCTTTTATTAGACAGGGCAGCCTGAGACGTGAAACAGAAGTGAGAGGAGGAATGAAATGAAGCAAAGGGCCGCAGGTCGGAACCAAACTCACAGCCGCTGCGCCGAGGACTGCGTTTTTTTACACACACTCTACCATTATTGTTAGTATTATTAGCACAGCAGTGTAGACAGGTTGTAGACATAGAGAGGGAACATTTTGACATGAAGCTAGATGCAAAAAAAATCTTTCTTAAGCAAAGTGGCCCATGACTTAGACGGGAGGCGTTCAAAGTGACGCGGCTGTCATGGAGAAGAATAAGAGGATATGGTCTACGTTACACTGTCTCCAGTGTAAAGATAAGCCGGAGCACCTTCCTTTAAAATGTAATAGCTGTTGTGCCGAAATAAGACAATAACATAAAAATAGATAGATATATAAATAAAGTTGTCAAGACCCTTAGTAAATTGGCAGCCATGACGATGATAATTTGGGAAACAATGTTAATTTTGCATACATTTTCTTTCTCTCAATGAAAGTTAGTATTATTATTTTGTATCATATTTAAATATCAATGGGATTAAGGCATCAAGTCCAACAGGATTGTACTCATTGTGAAAAAAGAGCATCTACATTTACATGGCCCGCTGTCTGGACCGCTTGTAAAATGAGTTTGTCCTTACAAGTAAATTGGTGACAGGGGAAAGCCTTCCTCAGGTGTATCTGACTGCACTGACCCATGAACCTTCTCTGTTTTCATGCATCACATGGTCAGAGGTCATGTGATGAAAAACAAACTTTAAAGTACTATTTAGACATAGATGTACATACTAATACAATACAGATTGGGAAATTAAGATGACAAAATAATGACCTCACTGTTTGACTGTCCAATTAATGCTTTTAGTTGTTTCAGACTCCCAGACACGAGTGGGTGTGACACTCATAAAAAAAAAATTCAAATACAAATGAGGAAGGCCAACTTGTGGGCCAAAACATAAATGCATTTTCTGGAGTATGTTGTGCGCACATTTCCTTCTAAAAACATATTGCCACAGATGTGTTTGTACGACATGAGGCCCAATGTGTTAAATATATGATCACCTTGTGATGGCGCTGAAAAGCCCTCGTATCCTGGCTTTGTGACGGGCAACAAAAGCTGGAGTAAATATAACCCCCCTGTTGTACTGGTCCATTTCTCCTTGGATTAGCTTCCCAAAACGCTTGGACAGCTCCTGAAAGATATTAGAATACACACATGTATTCACTGAATAACAGACGTTTCTTTAGGCATGTAAAAAGAATTACCAAAAGAAAAACTCTAGTTTTGGCTCTGTGGCATCACGTAACAATTGTTTTCACAATTGCAATTTTTGCAATAGTATGGGCACCATGGCATGGAGCCTGGGGGCCTGATGGCTCGCCTCGGCATGGGATGCACCATGTTTGTTGTCTACCAGCTCCACCTACATCATTTGCATAACTAGATCAAGTCAGTGGGAAACAAGAGTGCTTCTCAATATCAGGTGTAATTCAAAGCCCTGTGAACAGTAGCCATTATCCAGATACAAATCACATGTTAATACCAGATGAAAAAAAGTATTCTTTCTATAGTATAAGAATCATCAAGATACTAAATACACTATAACTTGTTATAGTTGCCAGCGTATGTCTGATTTACATCTTGCTTCCCAGCCTAATGTTAGTACCCTCAGTCTTTGCACCAGATGTTCATGCAGTATCTCTCAAATTATAAGCCAAAAAATTAGCAAATAAAAAAGCCGCGGGGGAAAACATATGTTAACAAGTAGTGTCACCCGGCAATCCCCAGCTTTAATGCCTTTGTGCTACTGAGTAATGATAGATCATATTTATCACTGTAAGGTTGGCAGCGGCCATTAAAGACTGCCCAGAGGAATCAACAATTCTAAATACAAATGTGAACCAATTTCTCATGAGTTCATCTGTGATAAACACACGCAGGTAAAGACTCACCTCAGATAAGAAATCTCCCGGGAGGTCATAGTTCTTACACAGTTCTGCAATACTGATCAGGCCAGCTTCTTGCAGCTTGTCATTCACCTCCTCAGCCAATCGGTCAAGGTACGTGCTAGAGACAGGACAGAGTTAATCAACATTGTTCTCAGCATATGTTTTTGATTTAGTTTTTGTCCTTTTTATTTCAGAACTGGGTTTTAAACGTCAGTTTAGATCAGGATTGTTTCCTTGAAAAGGGTTGTTCATGTTCATTGTTCACGTATTTTATTATGCGCTGTAAAGCAGTGTTTCTCAAACTGTCTGCAAGTGACTCCAAAGCCTAATAATGAGCAGCGTAGATGGGTTATATTCAATTTATTATATTTGGATTGGCTGTTCAGCAGTGTGGCTGACCATTTTTACAATATGACCTCTAATTGACATCACAAATTGATTGGCCTGACATGTAAAAGAAATTCAGAAAGATGTTTACGTTAAAGTTATGTTAACATTTACAGTTATAAGCAACACCATTCATCCAATTACTTAGGCAAACATAAACAATGAGTGAGTAAGCTATTTGAAAAACTCTACTATACTGTTGAAGAAGAAGGCCAATGGTTTCGAGGGATATTTTGGCAAATAGGTGGTCCATAGTTTTTCCTTTTACTGGGTTATTGGTCTAAAAACATTTAAGAAATACTGGTCTTAATAGTAGAAATAGTATATAGTATATAAATAGTAATAGTAGGGCCGGGACAAAATGCTCCCCCCCCAACCCGATTGGATTCTTTAATGATTTAAATTTGATTTTCTTCTCCGTCGTTAAACTAAACTGAATTTAAGTACGACCTAAAACAGGTGGAGGACGGAGGTACGACGATTCCTATGCAAAGCCCGGCATTTATCAATTTAAACGTGAGCATGAGCATATGCTGCGATAAAATATCACGTCTGGTCTGAATGCGTGTACTCAAGTTATCCAGTCAGTGTGGACTTGCGTTGCAGCATGTAATCAGTTCAACAGGAGGAGACGTCATCAGTTGATTAGGCAGATCTGGCTCTTTTAGAAGACCCCTAGGCGCTAGTACAACAGTGCACATGTACGCACACGGGCCACAGTGAAGCGCTCCATCGGATCGATTAAATTTTGATCGTTTACAGCCATTGCATTTATCAATGTAGGTCATTCTTACACTCTAATTGGTGTAAAAAACTAAACGTGAATAACACGTAAGGCCTGTCGTAAAATGATTTCTGCGCTGGTTTCTAGGATGCATTGACAAATGAGGGCCAATGTATCATGAAACAGTTTTCTAAGAAGAATGAACATTTAGCTGGAAACGGATATGATGTCATCGCAACCAGCGGTACAAGAAAGAAAATATTTGGGTGAAAAATTAATTAAAATTAGAAAAAAATAATAGATTTTAAAAAATCATCACAAAAATAAATACAATACACATGCTATCCGATTATTTCCCTGCTACCCTAATGGATAAATCTATTAATTAATTGGAAACAGGCCAAATGTTTTTTCATAGCAAGGCTCAACACTCATAAATAATTCATCTAGGCAGCCTGGAATCAGCTTTGCAGTCTATATCAACAACGTTCCACTTCTGCCATTACTCTGGTGCAGCCGGATATTCCGTCGGCTGTCACTCTTTTCAGCCGGATGTCCGTCCTCTTCCCCGTCCAGTTTTCTACTGGGATGATGTAGCAGCATGTTTGCAGTTTAAAATGATCCCAAATTTTCTTTCGTTTTCTCTCGCCTGTCTCTTCTCTTAGACCCCTCACTATTTTTCTTGTCTTACTTCATTTGTAATCTGCACCGTCAATCTTGTGTCCACAGAAGCGTCAGCTTGTACGCTAGTTATTATCCTCCATGTGGAAACGCAGTGAGTCGGGAAACGTTAGTTACATTGATTTAATGAAGCTTCAAGGCAAATCATTTTGCTTCAAGGATTTTTTTGTAATTAAATTATTTGAGGAATCGTTTGACCCCTAAGCCAGATCTTCCTACGCAGTGCTGTGGAGGAAGGTCTGGCAAAGTGAGGACAGACAGGCTAATGTTGCCTAGGGCTTCAGAACTAGTGTTGTAAAGGTTTCAGATAATACTCACTCATTTATAAGTTGTCCCAGAACAAGTTGAACCCCTTTATCAGATTTGGCAATCTCACTCGCTCTGTTTTCAACATGGACCCAATCCACGTTGAGAATCTGAAAGAAAGAAGATCAAGACATAATTCAGGTTTTTACCGATAACATGAGTTCAGCGTTGCAGCTTTCGGTCGGCATATGGTAGCAAAAATTCAATTTGTACACACCTGCTGGAGGTCAACGATGTTGATTCGCCCTGTGAAACACAATGACAGGATGTGTTCACGGCTATCATGTATCATGATTGAATAATACTTTTGTAAAGTATGACAACGTGGAGTTACTGGGTAAGTGATTTAACCCCACAGAAGGTATATGAACATGTGCAGTGGCGGAATGTAACTAAGTAAATTTACTCCAGTACTGAACTTAAGTACCAACGTTGAGTTACTTGTACTTTACTTGAGTCTTTTCATGCCACTTTCTACTTCTACACCACTACAATTCAAAGAGAAATATTGTACTTTTTATTCCATTACATTCATCTGACAGCTTTAGTTAGTAGTTACTTTACATATTAAGATTTCTGCACATAAAACACATGTAATTTATTAAATCTGATGTTTGACTATAAAGTAACCTAGCATACAAGTCCACCTGAGGTGATTAGACCGTTAAACCCAACTGTTTGGATCCTTTACACATTCTAACATGTTTTAATGCTTTAGTACATTTTCTTTACTTAATTAACATGTTTACTATAACAGAGTAGTTTTTACAGTAAAGGATCTGAATACTTCTTCCGCTGCTGTAGATGATTCTTTCTTAGCTTGCTCAGGAGGACCTGTGTCTTATGTTGGTTGGTGAACTGACCTCCATGGACGTAGAGTTCATCTCGGATCTCCCTGCTGATCTGGGCCGGCGTTATGTACTCCTTTCCATCAAGTGTGTGCACCACATCCAGCTTCTTGTCTTGGACCAGTTTTGTAATAATTTCAATGCAATTCCTCTCAGACAGCCTGATGGAAAAAAAGGTTCAATGTTACAAAAGTGACTAGTTTCATTCGTTAGTCTATTTTAATCTGATAATATCCACCGGGTGACACCAGTGATACCAAATACTCCCTAGCTCCCATTAGGGTTAGGCCTAGAGTTTGGAAACTTTTACACAGGTGTAAGCCAGTCCTTCAGAACCTCCACTGTCTCTCTGTTTCCCAACACATCCAGACTTAAGACCTCCTCCTGGGCGCCCAGATAGCTCAGTTGGTCGAGCGGGCGTCCATATGTACAGTTTAACTCCTCAACTCAGCGGGCCAGAGTTTGACTCCAACCTGCGGCCCTTTGCTGCATGTCATTTCCCCTCTCTCTGTTCCCTTTCATATCTTCAGTTGCCCTGTCAAAAATAAAGGCCTAAAATGCCCAAAAAGAAATATCTTAAATAAAAAAAATCCTTCTCAGCCTTAAAGCCCTCCACAACCAGGCTCATGCCACCGGTGAGGGCTGGTTTAACTGTAAAAGTAAAGTGTGTTGAGTGACATGTGAAATGCTATATAAATACAATGTATTTTATTTATTAGTTACTATTTTTCAAATATGATGCTCTTTGGACGAGGACCAAAAACTGCTGTGGTGTATGTTGTGTTTTAATCACAGGCTATATTTATATATAAGCACATTTTCAGAAACTAAAAGATGATATGGTTTCAAATCATACATGCATTTTGGCCTTGCAGTTCTTCGCTGTAGGTATGTCAAAGGGCCGAAAATCTAACAAAATTGCACAATGCTAATTCCCATCTGCTGTCCCTGGGCGTGTATGAAAATGTACATAAAAACATGAACATGTTAATTTCACATATAGTTAACATTCATATCATAAATATGCACGTATGCAACCAACGACAATAAAGTTTAATAGTTAGACGTTTGCTTTGTTTCTTGTTGTTGCTAAGGACAGCTGTTAACAGGAAGGAGAAAATTCTCAACTAACGTTAACGTTAGCTTAGCAGCGTTACTTCTTAATGAAAGTTTAATGCCAGCTAGCTAACGATAGCGTCGCTGCTAACAGCGGCTCGTTGCATTACCTTTGCACAGTGTCAGCAAACTGTGCTCTCTGAAAATCAGCAGCGAGCCGTCGGATTTCTTCCCAGTCGGCCGCCATTATTCAAAGTTTATGTGTTTGCAAAAACAGCCAGCTGTCAGTGCTTAACGCTAAACCATCCACTATCAAGGAGCGTGTCCAGCTAGCTGATTATTTGCTAACAAGACAGCTCTCCACAGTGCACACGTCAACATATAGTGACGTATAACCGAGAGCCACGAGGGCCAAATCTTCTCATGCCACCGTTCGCGCGCTGAGTTTTTCACATACAGTTCAGAATATGAAGCTACCATATGGCTGCAAAACCACTTTTATGTAGTCTAAACTCGTCCAAATGTAATGCCAGGGAATTGTGAGGTCATTGAGTTGATCTAATTGAATGCAAGTATGGCAGGTAGACAGCTACCTCTAATTGTAAGTAGAGCAAATGCAAAATAGTTACAAAGTGTTGTAACATAACACGCAATTCTCTCTCTCTCTCTCTCTCTCTCTCTCTCTCTCTCTCTCTCTCTCTCTCTCTCTCTCTCTCTCTCTCTCTCTCTCGCTCTCTCTCTCTCTCTCTCTCTCTCTCTCTCTCTCAATTTTAGTTTGAGTTATTGGCATGACAAAATCAATACATTTGTGTTCCCAAAGCATAACAACAACAATGAGTAAGTAAACACGATTATTATGATATAATTGTAGATTATAAACAAATGTTGTGCCTTTTGTCAAAAAGGTATGTTTAAAACAATAATCTTAGAAAAAATTAGAATAAAGGCCTATTTAGCTGCTAGCCATGCTGTACCTTTATCTTCCCCTAATAAAAAAGGGAGCTTTTTGTCCTCATTGTAGGCAGTGAAGTCTGGTATGCATTTTTCAAGTTTTGGGAAATATTTGGTTCTTTAGTCTTCATATTTGGGACATGTACTTGGGAAATGTAATTCTGGTAGGACATCCTGGCGGCAGTGCAAAAAGACACGTTCCTCTCTTGGCCTCAATTGGTTTTCAACTTCCAGCTCCCGATCGCTACTGTATTGTGTAAAAATATGTTTTCTTTTGGATTCTTTGTTTTAAGGACATTTGGCCTGTTAGATATGTCTGTTCAAGGGTTGATAACAGAGGAGTTTGAGTTGAATTTTCTTTTCTTTCTCTTTCTCTCTCTATTACTGTTTTGGACTTTATGTGACAATTAAATTGGGCTCTATTGTTATTTTTTTTTAAAGAATTATTGTCTGTAACTATTAACTGGGCTGTGGAAAGGCCTATCAGGAAGATAAGTCAAATAAGCATATAAAGTGGGAATAATATGGACATAGCTGACATAGTGGCTCTGAAGCCCTCCACTGTAAGTCACACAGATCAGGTAAAGAAATATAGGGCAGTTTTTCTCAAATGGGGGTACGCGTGCCCCTAGGGGTACTTTGGAGGATTGCAGGTGCTATGTTGTAAAATGTTTATTTTGAATGTATAATTCACGCATAAGTCTTCCTAAAATAATGATACACTATGATAACAAATGCATTTAGTGATCCATTCTAAATATTTGAAATCAATTGAAAGTATTTAAGTGTTTTTTTAAGTTTTAAGTTACAATATCATTGTAAATCAGACACTGATGTTGCAGGGCTGTACTGTACCTCTATAGCTGGTGCTGGACAGGGGGGCACGCACACACACGCACGCACGCACGCACAAACGCACTTGCAAAAGTCATTAAAGCAAAGAAATCTGTGAAACATCACACTATCAAAAGATTAGGAAAAGACAGATAACGACAAAGTTAGATAAGGAAAAAGGTTGGAATATTCACCAGGATGCAGAATTTGACTGGTTTTATCACAACAGCAGCCATATAACTTCCCCAAAGCAAAAGGTCACAGAATAAAAAACAAAAAGGACTCATGATTTAGAGCCACGCAAATATTTTGTATCTAAAATGTCAAAAACATTTAAGCTATATGTACATCTATAGGCTATATATTAGGCAATATGTACACAACGAAATATCCTTTTGAGTCCCTGTATTATGAGATAAGGCAGGTAGATCAGTGCAGTGACATTCATGCAGAGCACTTTCCTCAGCCCCTGACAACTGGCAATGAGGAGGGAAGACACTTAAAAGGACATGCTATTATTAATATAATTAATACTGTAAGCCTCTTTGAGAGCAGAATTAATGTGCTAATAGCTTACAGGTTGTTTGAAGTACATCCGCTATTCTTGCATCTCAGCCTATGGTTCACTTGAAGTTGAACTAGAACAGCGAAGGTGTGAAGTAGTAACGACGGTACTTGGCTGCCCAGCTGCAACCCAAGGGATTTTACAGCTTATGTAGCAGGAGTCAAGTACGTCACATTATCTGAAGAACAAGCGCATTAATTCAATTTAATTCAATTTTATTTAAAGTATCAATTCATAACAAGAGTTATCTCAAGACACTTTACAGATAGAGTAGGTCTAGACCACACTCCAGAATTTACAAGGACCCGACAGTTCTAGTAGTTCCCTCCAGAGCAAGCAACAGTGCGACAGTGGCGTGGAGAAACTTCCTTTTAGGCAGAAACCTCGGACAGACCCAGGCTCTTGGTAGGCGGTGTCTGACGACCGGTTGGGGTTAGAATGAAGGGTGGCAATAACAGTCACAAAAAATAGTAGTTTGTAATAGTTCTTTGCAGTAGTTCATGGCATAGCAGGGCATTAATAGAAGATATAAATATTGACCGGCATGTTCTCGGCAAGGCCTGGTCTATATTAGACTGTACAACTCCCCCACCCTTCACTTTGAGTTTGAAACACTGCCCTCGGGCCGTAGATTTACCGTACCCCGGTTCAAGAGCAATAGGAGTAAAAACTTCTTTGTTCCCTGTGCAATAACTCAACTTTATTGAACATGTAATGTAGACTCTTTCAGAGATTGCTCGTGTAGTTTTGTCTAAAACAGTTTCTGTAAATTGTATGTACAGGAAGCATTTTTTGCTATATCTTGGTATTTTGTCTTTTTTTAATTTACTTTTTCATCGCCTCCTTTTTTGTAAAAGGAAGAGCAGAGTTACGGCAGAGGGGCCACCAAATTTTTGTTAAATGTTTAGAAAAAAATGTAAATCCATTTATCCAACATCATGAAATGTTTCTGAAAATGTACCTTTACATCAATCCGACATATTCTTTAAATTAAAGATATTGTTTTTAATGTAGGCTACACAACGTTGATAATATAGGCTTAATGGCCTACAGCTACGGTAGCCATACAGTACAGCCAAGCTTTAATTCAATTCAATTCAATTTGATTTATATAGCGCCAGATCACAACAACAGTTATCTCAATGTGCTTTCCATAAAGAGCAGGTCTAGACTGTACTCTGATGTTATTTACAGAAACCCAACAGTTCCCCCCAAGAGCAAGCACCAGGCGATAGAGGCAAGGAAAAACTTCCTTTCAGAGGCAGAAACCTCAAGCAGAACCATGGCTCAGGGTGGGGGGGGGGGGGCATCAGCCTCGACCGGGGGGGGGTAAGAGAAAGAGAGAGAAAGAGAGAGAAAGAGAGAGAGAGAGAGAGAGAGACATGGAGAATTGTAGCAGAGGGTGTCGAGCAGGAACGTGGAGGCAGAGGGTGACTCCAACCACAGATCCAGAGCCAGAAAGACCTGCAGGAAGCAATAGGAGGAGAGAGGAGAGGGGCGAGAGAGCACAAGACTCCGGGAAAGGGTAGAAGTCAAGCTAGTAACATGCATTAATGGAATGAGGTTGTATACAGATGGAGAGAAGAAGGAAGCGAGAGGGTCTCAGTGCATCATAGTAAGTCCCCCCAGCAGTCACGGCCTATAGCGGCGTAACTAAGGGGATGGTTCAGGACTCACCTGAGCCAGCCCTAACTGTAAGCTTTATTAAAGAGGAAAGTCTTAAGCCTACTCTTAAATGTGGAGTCGGTGTCTGCCTCCTGAACCCAAACTGGAAACTGGTTCCACAGGAGAGGAGCCTGATAGATGAACGCTCTGGCTCCCATTCTACAATGCTCCGTTTCTCTTTCAGTTAATCATGGGTCCTTGGCCTAAAAAACATTGAAGACGCTGCTCTAAACTAATGACACAAACGTTTTTAAGTGCTCATAATATGATTTTTAGCTTTCCCTTTTTTGTGTTATATATCTTTGTTGTGCACTTTATAGGTTTACAAAGTGAAAAAGGTCAAAGTCCCCCCAAAAGGGAGCATCTCCAATAGAAAACACTGTTCACTAACTGCTCCAAACAGCCCTATTGTAGTCCAGCCTTTATTATTTATTTAGTTAATATTTCAGGACAATGCACTTTGATGAACAATTGTCAATAGTGCAATAGTACACGTAAAAATGCCAGCTTGTAGCCCGAGGGCTAATTTTCGTTACTTCAGAGACTAAAGTGTGTCACTTTGTAACATTTTATAATGCTCGCCTAGCTGCTAGCATGCCTTGCCCTCATACTCTGCTTCTGACTGGCTAGTAGTCCTCACCTTGGTACTGTCAGGGCATGTTGTCATACTCTGCTTCTGACTGGCTAGTAGTCCTCACCTAGGTACTGTCAGGGCATGTTGTCATACTCTGCTTCTGACTGGCTAGTAGTCCTCACCTAGGTACCTGTAAATGAGCATGATATGAACACTTTAAATATGATTCGTTTTTGACTATCTGTTGTCAAAAGCATTTGTATTTGAAATCCCCTGAAGTAAACACCTTCGGAAACCCCCTTCTTCAACCTGGCTTTACCTAACAGTGAAACATGATGCCGGTGGAAAAGGAACAGAGGTTGCAGTGCAAATCTGTCAACTCTAGGGAGCAGTAGACTACAAGCCAATAAATTCCTTCCAGGGATTAACAGATGGTGCTGTATTGCATAAAGCACTCCATCATGCCAAAAGAGACCTGGTAGAAGTGAACTCTTCTGTAATTATATGTCATAAGCATACTCACTGCAGGCCTATATGTAACTAATTGCAAGTTAATTTTTTAGAAAGCACAATCTCAATGAGAAAACTGTCCCTCTGTGTCTGGCAAAATGTGAACTATGTCTCACAGCCATGCACACTTTAATAACTTCTTGAAATACTCTGTCTTCAGAACTAGCCTCCACATCAGTGCATAGTGACATACACACTTTCTACGAGAGTGAAGAAGGGACTAATCAGTAGCCTCAAGCTTAGTTTAAGAATCAGGAGAAAAGTTGTAAGTAGATTTGTTCAAACTTTTAGCATATGCTATATGATTCTCTCCGTATATAAATGTCTGCCTTCAAGCTGAGATTTAAATGACTGGTCAATGTAAAGGGAAATTATGAGATTAAAGTAAGTTATGAAGGGGTTTGGGCTGGTTCCAGAGGAGTGTGTGGGTGGAATACACCTTCTCTGGAAATGGAGAAAACAGAGCAGAAGAATGTCCTAGTCCCAGCATTTAAACATGAGATCATTTCTAAAAAAAAAAAAGAAAAAAGAAAAAGCTAAATGGTGGGTCACTGCAAAATTCACCTTCTGTTTGGGACTTTTAATGCAATTCCCCATGTTATACTGTGGGCACACAGCCCAATAATTAATGATCTCATTCTAGCACCTCAGAGCTGCCAACGTCCAAAAAAACACGGGACACACCTTACAGAGGAGAGATATACTGTACTGTATACTGTACGTACATTTAAAATGTAACATTTAAACTGTAAATTCTTCTTTTTTTAGCTCTGCATTTTATATTCAATTCAATGTTCAATTTGTTTGATAAAAGAATGTTGGAAATTATTTCCTTTCATTTATTTTATATCCAAAAAGCAGTTTGTTTTTATTTGAGCGGAAAGCAGCAGAAATGAAGAACTGAGATTTATTTATCGTGAGTAATATCGTTATGATACCCGACGTTATCGCATGTTTTTCTCATATCATGCAGACATATATTGTGCCATATTCTTGTTCCATGCACCAATTGTAGGTGCCTCAATTTTCTTCCAGATGAGAGCTGTATCCCCTTTTGCCTGCAGTAAAACCAATACATTTATATATTTTTTGTTTTTTGTTTTTTTACAATTTCTTTGATGTTTTGCACTCGCGGGTAGTCTACAACTTTTGTTTAGCAAGTCTCCCGCCCTCCCCCCCAACGAACCCCCCCAAAAAGATTCTCTTAAACATCTGACACATTATGTCATTTGTGTAATACGTAACATGTTGGTGTGCAATATGTAAGTTATTTGGGTCTTGCACTATGTCAGTTGTGCAATGTGTTACATGTGCAATTCGTAGGTGATGTGGGTTATGCATGCATCATGTCATTTGTGCAATACGTAGGCTATTGAAGATGTGCAATATGTTAGTCGTGCAATACGTAGGCTATTTGATTTGTTCATTATATCATTTGAGCAACACATTGGCTATTAGGGTTGGGCAATGTGTTAGTTTTTCAAAATCGTATTGTGTAAGGGCTGTGCTGCACTTATTGCAGAGAATGCAGCAGACAGGGCTGTTCAATTAAAAATTGCCAATGAAAGGAGTAGTTAATTGGCTTACTATATAGGTACCTGTCTAATGTACATGAAAGCATGTTTGTGTTGCATCACAGTTTGTGCTGAGAGATGCTTATTTCCTGCATTTTGTGTTGTCTTTGTAAAAACAAATTTCCCTTTGGGACAATAAAGCATATCTTATCTTATCTCACACTATAGGAGCAAAAAAACAAGAAAAACTCAAATCTAATTATATGGCAGTATCACATGTACAGAACAAGGGCTCCTCCAGCAAAGCCGTGATACTCATAAATACATACTACAATAAAACCACCTTTGCTATCAACATCTAAAACGGGTCTCAGTTCTGTCCCCTTCTGGGATTCACCACTTATTTTAAATTCAGGTATCCTGTCCTGCATGATCCCTCTGCAGAAGCTCCCCTATATCTCCTTTTTTATTATATTGGTCAAATGGTTTCCATATTTTCTCATACATCCCCAATTTTATTTTAACATATAGATTAATCTCTCCTTTGAATTGCACCATATTCTTGATCCAAGCACCAATTATAAGGGCCTCCATTTTCTTCCAGATGAGAGCTACAGTCCTCTTGGCCTGCTGTATAGGGAAACAAATACATTTATTTTCCTGGGGTTCCAGATTAAGGTTTGTTATTATGGATGTTATTATGGGTTTTTGTGGATATGGATTAATTTTTTGGTCCACAGTTACAGGTTTGTGTCAGTGTAGTGTGTCAGCACAGTTTAGGTGAAGCTAGTTCTACATTAATACAAAGGTAAAAATAAAAACAACTACCTTAACAGGTCTCACCATTTTGTGCTAAGTAAGTTATTAAATCAACCCGGTTACTAGAATCAGAATCAGAACAGGATTTATTATCAAGTAAGTAACACTCAGATGGAATTGGCCTTGGTCGTTGGTGTATACGTGAACAAATTGTTAAATAACATAAAGTCGAAAATGATTTCCTTTAATGTGTTTTACAGTCAGCAAGCAGTTTTTGTATTCAAACAGAACACTTAAAGCACCAGAAATGAGTATCCTTCAATATCTGCTCATTTATCACAAGTAATATTGTGAAATTAAATGTTAACACATGTCACATATTTTCCTCATATCGTGGAGCCATGAAATGTGGAACTATTTTTTTTTTCCCATCCTACGTGCAGTGTGTGCCGTGTGTATCTTCCATTTCTCTCCGTCATGCTGGTTTGCAGCAGTGTAAGCAGACTGCTCTCTTTAACAGATTGGAGTCAGATTGGCTCCATGCACACACCCAACAACCAGATGCTCTGTGGTTTATGTTGCTGTGTGATGGCCGGGGAATCCTGAATGATGTCATTCACAGGGCCGTAATGCTTTAGGAACATGCTCCGTTCCTGAAACAGACCGTGAGCATCCTGTGGGATGGGGGCCAGAACCAGCTCTAACAGCCTGTTTATATCGTCCCATTCAGCTCTCTACGACCCTCCAACAAATCAAAGTCTAAAGTGGCTTTTAAACCAGAGATGTGGCTAACTGAGTTTTCAAAGGCTTTGATATTAACCCTTATGATGTCTCTTTCTTTCTCTATTTCTTTCTTTCTTTCTTTCTTTCTTTCTTTCTTTCTTTCTTTCTTTCTTTCTTTCTTTCTTTCTTTCTTTCTTTCTTTCTTTCATTTATCCTAAAGGATATAAAAAAACTGAACAAAACAATTAAAACAATTAGAACTTACCAAAGACCAAAAAAAATGATAAAAGGGATAAGTTTGGGAAGGAGCAGGCAAAGGCACACAGCTTATTAGGTCCTGACCCTACATCGCAATTTCATTAATATTATTACAAAACAAATAGATAGCATACAGTCTTTCAGGTCTTACAATAACTTACAACAATACAACTATATACAACATTACAATTCCATTCCTGTGTTTCGGTCTATTTCTTTCTGTATTGGTCAAGTATTGATTTCTTTCATATATTTTTGAACTAAAAGAAATTATGGCTCTGTTTGATGTCACTGTTCAGTCCATTCGATAATGTCACCCCACAAATGAAACACACATGCTTTCAATTGCAGTTTAAACAACAGGTTGTTTGAACATAAATTGTCCTCTTAGATGATATCCCCAACGGCCCTTTTATTAAACTCTGTAAATTAAATTACCAATTTTACCAATTAAATTATGGTAAACATAAATTGGGCAGTTTTGAATGCAACAATGTCGATAAATGTGTTACATTCTACAAAGACTTTAAAAAGTAGGATGATTAACAAAAGTGAGGCATGAATGTAGTTTTTATTTTTTTTATTTTGTACATACTGTATGTGTGTAAATATAAATACAGAAATAAATGATAATACATTTTTGAAGATTGATAATATCCTGAGGGACCTAAGAACAAAATAAGAATAAAATAGAAGGTAAAAAGGGTCGTTGTAATAAGCAAATCCTTCAACCTAAACTTTTTCGAGTATTAATTATTACGAGTTAAGTTACTAAGGTGACACTTTTTTTTAACCATTTGTGCTGGGAATTCACGTGATTGATTGAAATAAACTAAACTAAACTAAATTTTACGTCGAGCATGCAACTTGTTTTTCTGGGTCAACATTTTTTCAACGTTATGGTTGTCTTTTCAACACTTTTTCCGAAGAAGACGTTTTTTCTGATGTTTTGTCATTTTTTTCCAAGTTTTTTTGTTACTATTTCCGATTTTTTTATTAATTTCTTTTGGGCATTTTCTTTTTTTTTTAATTATTTTAACAATTTTGCTAAACTGTTATGAATGCTATAAAATAGAATAAAACACCCAAATTCAATGAAAGCAGTAAACTGAAAATGGGTCAAATTTGACTCAAGGACAACAGGAGGCTTAAGAATAAGATCACCCCCAAAACTAATATCTGTAAAATAAAATTTTTCAACCTTGTATATGACTCGTAACAGGGTACATCCCAATACTCTCTCCTACCCTACCAAACATGTCCTCACTCCCATCTTGTTAAATACGGACGTTTGGTATTTGTTATTGATGCTAAAAATGTCCTTTAGTGTCAGATCTCACTGCACTTAATATGATATGTGTACATGACACCTGGGATAAGAACGGGGCAGTTGGGTTTAGGAAAAGAAGAACGGGACGGTTGGGTTTAATTAAAGAAGAACGGGACGGTTGGGTTTAATTAAAGAAGAACGGGACGGTTGGGTTTAATTAAAGAAGAACGTGACGGTTGGGTTTAATTAAAGAAGAACGTGACGGTTGGGTTTAATTAAAGAAGAACGTGACGGTTGGGTTTAATTAAAGAAGAACGGGACGGTTGGGTTTAATTAAAGAAGAACGTGACGGTTGGGTTTAGGTAAAGAAAAACGGGACGGTTGGGTTTAGTAAAAGAAGAAAGCAACGGTTGGGTTTAGGAAACGTGACACACGGGACATGAACCTCCTGGGGGAAAGTCCTGTGTTGTTTGACCCATCCACCCGCCCAACCAACCTCCCTTCACAGATTTTCTGGCTTTCATACTACTCGCTACGATTGTCACTCCTAATGCCACGTCATCTTCAAGTGCCGTGTAGCTGCTGCTCTTCCGGTGCATTCTCCACACACGCTGAAGGACGCTTTTTATGTTGTATCAGACGCTGGAAGCCACTGCCCAAACGTCCGTATTTTACGGGTTGGCCTACACCCTACCCCCCTTGTTTTTTAATATTTGTATTACTTTTTTTATTGGTTCTGTTCTTTATTGATTCTGTTATTTCTTTTTCTTTTTTTCTCTCTTCTGATTCATGTTCTGTTTTTGGTTTATTAGTATTTAGTAGCTATTTATTTCATTGTAAATTGTAAGAAAGACAAAATAAACGCGTGCTTGATAACATGTGCTTTGTCTAAAAGGAAAAGTGAAAGTTCCTTAGTCTAATTTCATGACTTCAAAGCGTAGCTTCCCTGACTAAATGTAGGTCATATTTCCACAGTGGATAAGTATTGTGAGACTACCTCTTTGAATTGTAATCAAGTTGCGGTCCATAAGTAAACACGCGTGTCTCACACACAGTGAACACGTCTCTCTGGTGACTACAAACAGCTGAACTGTTAACTGTGTGGGAAATTTGCTTTGGAGATGTCACTGAACAAAAAGCAAGATGCTTGTTAATCATGATCCTTAATGAGAAATGTCTTACATTCAGAGGTTTACACACACACAAGAATCCAGATTATGCCATTGTTTTGACAATGTGCGTGTGCACTATTATAGCCTGCTGACTCCAATCCATGTATAGGTGATGGAGTGTTATGGAGTCCAACTCGAGTCGCTAGTCTCTTGACTTGTGACTCAGAATGGACTCGCGCATTGACGACTTGGATTTGGACACAGACTTCAAGAATTAATGATATTGGACTCCGGAGTTTCGGACTACTTGTATGTGTAATAGTCCTAATGGAGTACTCAAGTCCTGGACTCTGGACTCGTGAGTTGACTCACACTCAAACTCAGGTAATGGTTGCTTTTGCCCCGCACTTTTGTTTCCTTCACCCTGACAGAGAGCGGCAAAGGTAGCGATGTGCAATATTAATTTACATCAGATTGGGTCCAACTCATTAATCCCAATTTAAAAAAAACATTTGTATTGGTATAGGACATGTGTATGTTGTTAACAAATAAATATACACTCAATAAATGCATCCCTGTGCAAAGAGATAAATACAAAAGAGTATACTCCCAGAGTTATAAACTTTGTCGGCAACATTTATTTGTGACAGAAATTTGTTTTTTATAGGACAAGCTCAAAAATAAATACAAGAACCTAAAAGATACTATAGAAACAGTCTAGAAATATTGACCGTGCAAACATGCAAAATGCAAAAAAAGTGCTAAAAGAAACCTGAATGGAGCAGTTGGATGTTGTCTGTGCATGGTTGTTCAGTGTGGTGATGGTGATGGGGATGAAGGATTATGATGTTTTTCCTTGCAAATGGGACTACAGTGGGTACGGAAAGTATTCAGACCCCTTTAAATTTTTCACTCTTTGTTTCATTGCAGCCATTTTCCAAAA
>NC_048424.1:16158910-16181810 GCF_013103735.1 Etheostoma cragini
TTGGAAAAAGGCTGCAATGAAACAAAGAGTGAAAAATTTAAAGGGGTCTGAATACTTTCCGTACCCACTGTATGTAGCCAAAATTGCACAGGCAGCAAGCTGTGGTGGATGTTCATCAGCATCCTTTGTTTTCTCCTCTAAATACTTGATGTACAACTTGTCTGATCATGTGACTGCTCAGGTTTCTCCACAATGATTAACAGTGATAGAACCAATGGAACATGGAGATAAAACTCAAGTTGTAATAAACAGTTTGCCTTTGAGTTCTGGTAAACACACAGATGTTAATGGTGTGTAATGTTGTTTTTTTGGGTTCTAAAAGTGCAGCCAACCAAAATCTGACTCAATCTTACCTCCCTCATCTTTTTAGGCTAAAAATAGTGCAGCGCTAGCATGAGGTCTGATACTGGTACAGGCAGCTACAAGTGTATTCTGCCTTCCAATGGTGTTGACATCTCTTCTCTCTCTGATTCCTCGGGGTGGGAGTGGGTGGAGGTAGCTCTCTGACAGTGATTATAGTGGTCGTGGTGGTGGCTGCACGTAGGTGGAACTCATTCATTCTTACCAAACAATCATTGTATTCCGGGTGCGATTAAAAAGCATCCTTCCAATGCCACCATGGATGTAGAGCCACTGGGCCAGCCATGCCAAAACCCTTATTTATGAACTTCAATATCCAATGGAAAATTATTTCAATATGAAACAGTGCAACGTGGTGTCAACATCAAACACAGAGCTCTCAAGTCAGGTAGTGAAGTTCACTTTTTGGTGAAAACCAAATACCTTCACCCAGAAAACGCTTGTTCGTTCCTCATGAGTGTTTTATTCCAAAGCTTCAACTCTATCCTAACGAGTTGTTTAGGTGCCTAAACTCAACTGTCAATGCCGCATGACGCTCACTTTTTCTGGCTAAACTCCCAACTTTTAGGAATATAAAATGTGGTCTATTTTTGAAGTAGCATTGATTACTTTGAGGAGGGATACATTGGAGATAAAAAAAATCCAATCCAAATCCAAAAACCCAGCCGAGGCAGAGATATGTAGAGCACAAAGGAGGAAATCCCACGCATACCCCCCCCCCCCCCCCACCCGCTGGAAAATCACACCCAGATTGAATTGCTGAACTAACACAAAACACAAAGTGCATTAATTTCTATCCAGAAAATGTGCAGACACAAACCAGGAGAAAACACATTAGTATATTTTCACAAACAACTGAGCTCTTACTCAAGTTAAATGTAGGTCCTTTCATACTCACTTCAAAAACACAGCAGTGCATAATGTTTGTAGCCCCGCGGTGAAGAGCTGCAGTTTAGGTCAGGGTTTCAAAAAAAAGCTTCAGAGTGCCTTTAGCCCTGGGCTAATTTCTGCTGATTAAAAAGGTGTGCTAAGGTCACAGCATATAGAGAGCATTTTTAGAGGAGAGATTTGACTGTATACCTAGCTAATGTAACAGTATTTCACTCTGTGAAGCGTATCTGCGGAATCGGACAGAGCGGCGGCCGGAGTTGGCAAGAGAAGCAGCAAGAGGGATAGAGGCAGGCAGTCGGAGAGAGGGGAACGGAGAGAACGCGTCTGCTGTCCAAGCGCTGCTATAGCTGGAGAGGTTATGGGCACACACGCTGCTGCCAAGTGTAATGAGGGTGCAGCACATGACCACTGATCCTCACACACACACACACACACACACACACACACACACACACACACACACACACACACACACACACACACATCACTAAACTTTCTCCTATTTGGGAACTCTCTGTGACCTTATAGCACAAACACAAGTGCTTCTTAAAAAATCATCTCATGCAAACAACTAGAGATACCCATTCATTTGAAGATGCCACAAAAAGAACAAGAAGAAATCTAACCTATGACCAAGTTTTGGGGTCAGGATGGTCTCGCCGGACCTTCTTACACAGCGCTGCGGAGGAGTGTCTGGCGAGTCCACACAGCCTTCTGGGATGGGAGAAAATGTTTTTCTTTAAACCAATCGCTCTTGGGGCGGCGCTAAGCCCCATACGGAGCAACATGGATCTGCAAAATAGTCCTGGGAAGGAGCTTGTTTTGGTGGAACACGTACACTAGGGAGTTAAAATGGCTGTTGAGTGTGTGGTGAAAATGTAACTAAAAATATAAACGTAATCTAAACGTCCGGCCGAGAATGAGGGTACACTTACACCGCTACGTTTTGGTTTAAAGGGGAATACATTTTTGTACGTTTTCCCCTCTCATTCCCCCTCTCATTCCACCTCTCATTCTCCCTGCCCTGGTGTTTCCCCCTCTCATTACCCCTGGTCCAATGTTTCCCTCTCTCATTCTACCCTGCTCTGGTAGTTTTTCCTCTTATTCCCCATGCTCTGGTGTTCCCCCCTCTCATTCCTCCTACTCTGGTGTTTCCGAGCCCTTAAACGGCTCTCCACCTAGAAAAAAAACTCTTAAGACACCTAAAAGGTTGGACATTATTTACTGTCCTCAAATCTCAACATGGTAGACAATTGTTATTTTATCCGTAGCTATTCAGACTTCTGCATATTGTCTTTTTTTTCCTTTGTTTCTTCCTCCATATCCCCATTGTATAGTTATAATAACTATACTTATTATTATTTAAATAGTTTCCTTAAACGTGTTAAAATTTGAGTACAAGAAAGAAAACCAACCAAAACAAAATCCTCAGCACACATCTTACAAAAGGGTTTTCATGTTTTGTGTTCCATTTTTTTTTTGGTCCTACCCACTTCTGTTTTTAATATATTTTTTTGTCCTTCAGTTATATACACACATACACACATACATACATACATACATACATGCACACATTTTTATTGTTTCAAATGTCGGTATTAAATTATGAAAAGGAAAGGAAACAAAAGGAAAGGAAAGGAAGGACAAAGGAATCTTAGAACAGGCAGTGAGGAGGAAAGGAAAAGGAAAGCTATGAAAAGGAAAAAGAGAAGTCAATTGAAGGAATAAAAAAGAAGAAGAAAAGAAAAGAATTGAAAAGCCAAACAGAGGAAAGGTAGTGAGACAAGATTTGCCAGTTCAGTCCAAGTTCATGAGAGGATGAGTCTATCATCCTCCTTTTGGCAAGGTCTGCGTCCCGTGTCCTTGGGCTGCAGATTGCTTGGATCTGTCATACTGGGCAAGAGACAAATTCCATCAGCAGATGTCATGGTACTGTGGTGGCTAAGAGACCTTGAATGATGGGTACATGTTATTCTATGGCACACACTGGAAAAGGCAAGCCAAAACCACAGTGAGATATTTGCTAGAAGAAAACCAGAAAATAACAGAAAACTGAATGTCTACTGCAAATCAATGGTGACAAACTGCCCACACATCTAGCAACATGCCCTCTACTGACCACCAGCTTGGAATATTAGATCGCATCAATATCAATACAAATAAAATAAGAACTGATCACCAAATAAACTGGGCTGTCTTTACTGTTGAATAATTAACTTTTACCCTCTCAAACTTCCCAAAGCATCCCTCTTAGTCCTGTCCAGATGGATTCAGCTAGAAAGCGTTGGGCCCACATTCAATCAAGTTATTTATACATCAGCTTGTTGGCTCCCCAAAAATAGTCTCACATAGCCAGACCTTCCTCCACAACGCTGTCAAGGAAGGTTTGGCTAGTCCACACAGCATTGCTTGATGGGAGGAAAACATGCTCTGGTTAATTGGCATTTCTTTGAACCAATCACAATCGTCTTGGGCGGTGCTAAGGACGGGACGGAGCTACGGTGCCTCTGCAAAATAGCCTCGGGAATAAACTTGTTTAGTCACGCAACAGAAAACTCAGATTGGACAGATAGTCTAGCTAGATGTCTGGATTTACCCTGCAGAGATCTGAGGAGCAGGTAACCATGGTCCTCAGAAATCCAACGGAGGTTAGAATGCCAACACAGACACAGGAAGGTGAGTGGACATCCGGCCTAAAATTAGGGATATCCAGCAGAATGAGCAATCCCGGAAATGAAATGCTGACAATATAGACTACTTGAGAAATATGATGGACTCTTCAGAAGAGGTAATTATCTTCACTCGAGCATCTGCACACAAGTTGCCGGGCAACACCATTTTGTAAGCTGAGAGACACAGAGAGAGTTGTGTGGAGTTGATAGTCTTAATTTGCTTTGTATCAACTCATTTGGCAATGGCTTGAATGTAACGGATGTCAAACCAAACAAAAGTTACTCTCTAAAGCTTTAATGCTTCAACCAGCATCAGGTACATAATGTCATTTTTTAATATACTACTTTGCATTGTTTGCTGCCACTTGTTGTCTCTCACACAGACTCATTAACATCTTAGCAAATTAAACTGTAATTCTGGAGTGCATATTGTACTGTACAGCACTGCACGCTGTTGATCTCAACACCTCTGTTCCCTTCCGCTAATGATAGTTTGGAATTAAAGCTGAAAGCTATCTGGATCTTGGCTCTTCTTGCCTGTTCCCTGTGCTGCGGTAACAATTGATCTTCCCCTCCAGGATCAATTAACTCTGGTCTCGGAGAGCTGATCAACCTCTGTCTTTATTTGGAGAAACTCTACGTTTATATTGCTTGAATAATACCAGGTTAACAAAGGTTGTCTAATAAATTAGCAATTCAAGGGGAAACCACTAACTTTAGCACCTCAATTGATCTCCTTCTGTGAAGTTTAGAAGAGTCCCTCAGGATTCAGGACCTTCCTACAAAGAAAGGTTGTAGCTAGTTTTTTAGCTAAACCACCTCCAAGACAGGTTGACCATGATTAATGTACCAGTGAGTAAATGCTGATATTTGGTATTTCAGGCTCTTTCATGTCATTTTCCTCTAGATACACTAATCATTTTCAGTGGAATATCCAATGCCAATCTCTCAAGCTTTAGCATACAAGCTCATTTCTGTAGCTTGGTGCTAAATTTCCTATTAGATAGCTTAAGTTCTATTGAAAAGATATTCTGACTTCTGGTTTTGTGTTTCTCTGCGTCACTCGGAACTTTAGCAGACTTTCCCAAACTCGCTGCAGAGCCACACTGCGATTTGTCAAACTTATTTAAAAGAGAACTGTTTTATTCTGTTTTGAGGTTCATACTTTTATTTTCTAGGACTGGTAAGATGTGCTTTCGACCTGATACAATTCTTTCACGATACATGGGTGGCGTTTGGATTTGCATTGCCATTTTCGTTTATTGTGATTCTAGAATCATACGATTCAATGGTATTGAGTATAGCAATTTTCTTTTCCTTCTTGAACAAAATCAAAAAGTTGAATAATACACTTCTAGAATTAATTTATCAAGAGACATTTCTAGAAACGAGTAGTTTTCTAAGAAGAATGCAGATAAAAAGTCAGTCATATCTGACGTGAATTTCATTTATATAGAAAGAACATGACATGGCTTTTTGCTTTTCTGCTTTCACTCTGTGTTGCTGAAAACAGATATTATGTAGTTGCTGTAGGCGGAACCTTAGAAACGGAAAATATTTAGGTGAATCATTGGTTAAAAAAAAAAAAAAGTTTGCATTTTGCTTTAGTTCAAAAACTCTTTATTTTTCTCATACTGCCCATGGCTGCTTCACCTGTATTCACCATCTGTCTGAGACGCTTTGATGGAGCACCTGTCTCTTTAAGCCTTCCCCTCCTTAAAAAGTCCAGTCTGCTCTGATTGGTAACCATTTCAGGGTCTATGGAGTTTCCGCATCTATGCTCTGCTGTTGCTTTCCAGTGTTGCTAACTCTGCAACTTTCTCGCTCTGGAATGTGACCTGAAATTGAGCAGAAATTAACAACATAGGCATCCAACGATCGACAAACTTGTCTTCAAAATAACCTGAACTTAAATACTTCCAAAACCAAGGAGATCTTAAAGGACCAAGCATTCTGCTCTCTTCATTCATGGAGAGGAAGTAGATGTTGGAGAGCTTTAAACTCCTTATCTTGGCTGACGTTACCTGGACCACGCCAGGTCCCGTCTATCACCAGGTGGGAAAGGCACAACAGAGGCTCCGCTTCCTAAGGAAGCTTAAACTCCCTCACCTCCCTCTCCACCTGCTGACCAACTTCTATTGGTCAGTGATAGAGAGCATCCTAACCTATTGCTGCAATGTGTGGTTCTCCAGCTGCACAGAACAGAATAGGAGGGACCTGCAGCGGGTGGCTGCTGAGAACGTCATTGGAGCACCATTGCCTTCACTTAGACTTCTACATCAGTAGACTGCAGTAGAAAGCCAGTTGTCTCTTCAAGGACATTACAAACCCTGGCCACTCTCTTTTCTCTTCACTGTCCTCTAGTAGGAGATTCAGGTCCATCAAGTTCAAATCAAACAGGTTAAAAAACTCTCTGAAGCATCTTTTCAAAATCTGTCATATCCATAACCCCAGATAGCCACTGGAAAATAACCGCTATCACACCTGGGACTGTTCTGTTTGGGCATGTTGCCTGTTTGTCTGTCTGTAAGCACTGGATGCACTTTCATCTACCCTAATAACTTATGCAACTTTTTAACTTAAATTTGGTTATTTTTTAATTGTGGCATGAATGTTTGTGTTTTTAATGTTTAATTTATGTGTTTTGCCGTCAATGCGGAGCTGCTAAACTGCTTTTCATTGTCTGTGAAGCACTGAAAAACAAACTATTCGATTCAAGATTACAGACGTTAGCATGCAGCTACAACACGGCAGTTGATTGCTGTGTGGAGCAGATGCCCATTTATGGAAACCCGGCTCAGTGTGTCATCATACCCAGCTAAAAGTAGAAAAAAGTGTTGAAACCAAAGAACTGTGTGATATGTGAGATATTGCTTACAGGAATTTCTTTGAAATACGTTCTTATAATCATCTGACAGTCTAACATTACATACATGACAGAAAATAAGGAAAATCATAATGTTTCCTTTAAGAACCATTGCATCTGTCCACATAAAGGAAAAACACTTCAGTGTCTGCTTCTGTGTTAAGTCGAGGAAATCTCAGAAAACTGCTTTTGGAATAAATATTCTATGTTAAAAACTGTTTGTTTTTTGTCACCATACACTTGACCCATTCTCAGTCAATTACAACTGAGTAAAAAGCCAGAAAAACAGCTTTTTATGCTTCTTGCGTTGCCAGAACCTCCTCCAAAGCACGCCAAGGGTCTGGCTACTCCATCATGGGCGGTGCTAAACTCCGCATAGGTAATTCAAAATAGTTGTTGCGTGAGAAAACTCAGATTTGACAGATTGTCTGGATTTACCCTGCAGAGATCTGAGGAGCAGTTAACCATAGTCCTCAGAAATCCACCTGTGGTTAGAATACCAACACAAAGGAAAGGGACGGAAAAGACATGCATCCGGCGGAATTTACTGCATCAACGGAGCAGTCCCAGACGTGGAACATCAAGGATATAGACTACGCTTAAGATGACCCCAGTAACCTACATAAATACAATAAGGGGAAGTTGTTTTAAGGTAGAAAACGTTGAACCCAATTGCAAAGAGGAGGTGCCAGGTGAAGTGATAAGCTTGAATATTTATTAAAAGAAAGTCCATTCAAAACAAACAGAGTCCTGAACAGAGCAGGCAAAAATCCCTCCTGAATGCAGAAAGCAAAAAAACTGAAATACCGACAACTCAAACATAGCAACTCCACACACAAAACCTCTTAACAAAACAACAATCCAACACAAGACAAAGACAACACAGAGTCTAAATACAAGTGGTCACAATGTTAACCAGAGCAGGAGACACAAGGGCTAGAAACAGGTGAAAGACAAAAAACAATCACAAAGGACGGGAATGCAGGATGTTAACCAAGACAAGACAGAAAACTTCAAAATAAAACAGGAAATAGAGGAAAATACACAATCACGGCAGAAGGTCCAAACTGTGTTGTACGATAAATTAAAAACTATTTCACATTTAACAAGTCATTTTGATTGCATGAAATAACACTTCCTTATATTATCCTCAACCTATTTCTTTATCCCCCAGGGCACACCTTTACATACACATTCATTTGAAGTATTTGTTATGAATTTTAAGTTGGTAGAAAGTTTTTTTTTTACACATTAGCCAATGAATTATGTTTTTAAGATTCTTATTAATTCAGGCATACATCTTACAATTTCAGGGTTTACCCCAGATCTGGGCTGTTTCAAAGACATAATAACCCCTTAAAATTTAACAAAGCACATTTCTATATAATAAGCACATTATCTGGGGATTTTTGCTAAATTAAAAAAACAAAGGCCCTTTTAAGGTATAAACAAAGGGATGCATTCATGTTTTTAGCTCAACTTCTCTCCCCCCCCCTTCCCCCCAAAACTTGTATGTTACAATCCATTCATTTTTCAAGTCAATCATGTAATCTTGAATACATTGTTATCAATGGGAACATTTATGAATTTTAGGGTAAGTCTTTTAGATTGACCTTTGTGTCTCCAACCGCAAATCCACCTGGCAATGCATTTTATCAAAAAGCCCTGCCCTGGTTTGCGGACAGGCTTTCCAGTATTTCTGTAGCTCTGTTATAATGGCATGTCAAGTTTCATCTTACAGTACAAATGCAGGATTTTACACCGATCCAGCTGACTAATTAATTTGTTCATCACCTCTGGTAAGCTGACATTCCGTCTTGGGGGGAAAAAAAGTCGTGCATGAACTCACAAAGGTTGTATTGCCACACAGACGGGACTCTGAGAAGCTAGTTATCCTTTCACAGGCTGACAGGAGAGAAAACAGCCCGGGCTCCGAGGTTTAGCCCCTCTCCAACTCATAAGTCTCTAGAGGACAGCTGTTCTGATAGCTGGCTATATAGGCCCTGTGACACCCACTTTATATTGGTGCACATTTTGCTACAGGGATGAGATGAATCTGGGCACAGAGGCTCATCAGTAGCATTCCTGAGGTCAGTGGGGCTTCTTATAACCTTATCCAACGTCCACAGATTGTATTTTCCAGTTTATTTAACCTTCACAGACTCTGGACCCCCAGAGATTCTCCATCTTTATTTTCAAGCTGTCCCATCAAATTCAGAAGCAATGCAACCTAATCAGACCAGAGTGTGTCTCTTACAAGCTATAACATATTGGCTTTTGGTTTTAGAGCCTCAAGGTTGTAGGATTTTACCACTTTTTTGGGGTAGAATGCTTCAGATGTTCTTGGCCTGCAGTGACTGTAGCCTCTGACCCAGCCTGTCATTGCTCTCCTTAAGCTACTTCGTGAAATATTCTCTTTACAACTAGAAAGACTCTGTCCACATCTCTACTTTCTAACAGACATCCCTATTTTGTGACTATTAGGGTAGAAGTGCAGAGCCTTACCTTAAACTATGTCAACTTCTTCACGTGTAAGTCATATAGCTCTCTATGGCAGGGGGTCAAAGTCATTTTATTTCATGGGCCACGTACCTCTAATTTGATCTCAAGTGGGCCAGACCAGTAAACTGCTCCAGAAAGATCAGAAACGTTATCTGCCACAGAGTTTCATGTCAGCTTCATGTTGGTAAATGCAAGTTGCTTCTTCTCGACAGAATTCTAATGCCCAATGTAGGAAAAAAATGATGTGACAGAGCCAGGAGAGAGGGGTTATGTTGTGAGAAAGAAATTCAGAACTTCTAAGATTAAAGTTGCAACTTTACTGAAAAAGAACGTGGGTATTCTCTGAGATGAAAGTGGTAAATTTGGAATTGGAATTAATTTACTTCTCTGCAATTTTCACACTTCGCAAAGTCCTCGGACCGGTTTTGGCCAACGGGCCAGATGTTTGACACCCCTGCTCTTTCCATGGGCCCCGCCCCGCCCCACATTGCAAGCTGCTCATCCTGGCATCTTTTTGGGCATCCTCACATGAGGGCCCTGGGTATTCAGTCCCCTTTCCACCCCCAGTTCAACACCCCTGTGTAGCTCTCGTGCTGATTAGTATGGATGGATTACTGAATGGGGGCCACAAATGGATATTTATTGTCCCATGAGAGAGATTTGTTTTCACATTGTGTTTCATGCACATGGCGATATACAATTAACTTGAAGTGCCAGATTAACAACACTTTTAAATGTAAGTGAGCACTGAAAAAAAAATCCAGACCAGTGGTGGTGCCAGAGTTTTTCCTTTGCTGGTGCTACGTGGTTGCTCGATACATTATCGAAAAATACATTTTGTAAATAAACCACAACAATTTTTTAAAGGTAAGGGAAAGGTACTTTATTGTCACATACACATAGCGAAATTTATTCTCTGCATTTAACCCTTACCTCAGGGGAGCAGTGGGCAGCCATTAACAGCACCCGGGGACTCCAGATCTGAGCCAGTGCCTCGATCAAGGGCACTGACTGGAGAACCTAGTATATGTTTCATGATGGTGGGGGAAACCACAGCACCCAGAGGAAACCCACACAGACGTGGGGAGAGCATATAAACTCCACACAGAAAAGCCTGGATTGACCTGGATTCAAACCTGAAACCTTTGGGCCACCGTGCTGCCACCATGCTCTAACAAGTAAATTGTCCTGCTGCGCGCTCTCTCTGTACTTCTACAAACTAATACAGATGCAACCATCGCCTCGGCTTTTCATGTTGCGCGAATGCACTGAACTCAGCTCTGGGGGATATTTTTTGGAGTTGCCGTGGCTTACTGGTCGGGTTGCCCTCCGGGCCACCGTACTCCAGCCGTGGGCTTCACACAGGGTTACAGCTGTGTTCTTGTGTCGGACGGGTGGCACAGTACTCTAGCCCCCAGTGTTACAACATAAAGGCATGCCACACGACAATTGGCTAGAGGGACAGTTTAACACGCGCCACTGTCGCATTGTTGCTTGCTCTGGAGGAAACTTCTACAACTGTTGGGTCCCTGGAGTGTGTTCTAGACCTACTCTATCTGTAAAGTGTCTTGAGATAACTCTTGTAATGAACTGATACTATAAATAAAATTGAATTGAAATTGAATTAAACAAGCCACTCCTGAAATCTCCCCATAATTTCAAACCCTGGATAAAATCACATTTCCAATGACATCGGATCTACACAAAGTCAGCGAGATAGTTGTTGGCAGAAGTGACAAAACTTGGGCCAAAGCAAGTCCTTCTACACCTCAGAGTCCTGTAACTGTGGCCAAATGGCAGCAGTGTGTGAATATACGGAAGAGGATGATGGGTGTCAAAGAGACACAAAACAACCACAGAAAGACAGAAAAACAAAGACCACAAAACACATCTACAGAGATGCAAAAACAATGATAAAGATAACAAGCCACCATGTTTTTTTGCGTCTCTTTCAGTCTGACTGTGTTGCTCCTTCAGTATATGTTCCCTATGGGGCCCAGTATTTCATAACCTGCCATGTTTGAGAGCTGTCTTTTTGTCTGGGTGTTGAAAAGAAAGACTGGACTGTCTTCTCACAGCCAGTGAAAAGAAAACAAGCTGCTCATGCTACATGATTCCTTCATGAATCATTTGCATTCTGGAAAAGAAAACACTGAGAGGGAATTAATAGAAAAACTATCATAGTCTGCACAGGTCAAATTTGCCTCGTATAATTGGAGCTGTGAATCACTACCTGTAATTACTCTCACTATGCTGCTTTTGACTCCTAGCCCTGCAGTTAGAAGGAACCCTTTTTGAGTCCTTTCAAGCTTTTTCTTTGCACTGTGTGGGAATTGGTAATTAAATACAGGAATGTGTAGCGTTTCAGAGCCCTCAATAAATGAGGGTCAAATTCCTAATTTCAGGATTATTTTTAAAGGCTGTCATATTATTTTCACTGTGGAGCTTTGACATCTGAACTTCTACTCACTCACCTACATCTAAATTCACAATGTTCAGAAGGAGAGGGTTATGCTTCAAAGACCTTTCACCCACAGTAGAACACATTCCCATCGAGCCCTCTCCATGCTAACTTACATTTAGTTTGACATGTGGAGCTGCAGGGTAACTATCAGAAAAAAATGAAAAGGGTCAGCTCTCAGAAGCACTTTGTTTCTCCCCAACCCTTGTATCAATACATAAAAATGTGGCAATACTTTTAGGCTTCATGTTTATGCATGACTGCACTTTAGCTGAGATCTTTTTTGCATGGCGAGAAAAGCTTGCAGTTCGAGTGTCCGTAAATAGACTCTTGGCTGTCCTGCGTGGGAGGCCTGGTGGAAGTGGGTAACCAAAAAAGAATGTTGAGCTAAACTAAATGTCTTGCCAGTACACCTGAATCACATTAAACCCACTATCGTTGGTCATCCACTCAGCCTTTATCTATTTTTTATAGCTGTTACATCAGGACTTTTATTGTGAAATACGAGCGCTTTTTGAGTATCACGGCATACAATTTAGGTGTGTGTGTGGTGGACGGTTATGGAAATCTATTGGATAATATCTGGATGATTATACATTGATTTGCAGAGTAGCAGAACTTTATAGCTGCTGAATTAATTTGTTGTGCCCATGCAGTGATAATTTGGCAAGGTCCCCTCCCAACTGAAAGCAGTCCAACCTTAACCCTTCCTAAATATTAGTTAGGAAAGGATTAGGTAAAACTGCATTTCAGTATTAGGCTCCATTTAGTCTATATCCATGACGTGTAATTTCCGGGATTACTCTGGTGCCACCGGAAATTCCACCAGATGTCTCTCGTTTCTGGCCGGACGTCCGTCATCTTCCTCTGTTTCTGTGTTGGCGCTCTAACCTCCGGTGGATTTCTGAGGACCATGGTTAACTGCTCCTCAGATCTCTGCAGGGTAAACCCAAACCCAAGACGATTGTGATTGGTTTATTTTGTGATTGGTTTTCTTTTTAAAAGAAATGCCAATAAACCAGTGCCCGTTTTCCTCCCATCCAGGAACTCTGTATGGACTACCCAGACCTTCCTCCTCAGCACTGTGGAGGAAGGTCTGGACATGCAAGACTACTTGTAGGACGCCAACAGACTGATGTAGAACTTGATTGAATGCCCAACGAAATTGAACAGCCTGATTCCATTTAATCTCTTTTAAATGTCTTCTTAATGAGTCCATGTATTCGGATTGCACATGTGCACTTTGAGTTGTTAAACATTCTGTAAGTGTTTTATGTGTATACTGTGATTATATATTAATAACTATGTTCAGTCATTTGTGTACTGTTTGTATTGTAATTTATATGGCATGTAATTAGTGTGTCTTGGAAATGAGAGCTTGCTCTCATTTGACCCTACCTGAATAAATAAAGGTGATATATGTTAAATCGGTAATAATTAGTATATTTAGCTTAGCTAAGTGTGAAGTGAAATTGTATATGCTTAAATTTAAATCCATACTGAATTACCCCCCAACTCAGCAGTTGCCCTCAGAACTGTGGAGCTTTTTAGCTTCTTTTAAGTCTCCGTTCTGGTATTCCTGCACACAGTTTTCAGCCCAACAGGCAGCTCTGATAATCGCACTGTACACTGGCCCTGTAACAAACCTCAGATAACGTTTGCGTCTAGGGTAAATTTAGGGTAGACTTATTGGAGCATTTAGTAGCCAAAGAGGCAGATCAAACGTTTTAATTGTACGCCCTGGCCTGCAGGGAAACCTGCTGCTGCATGAAAAAAGAAACTCCTCTCTTCCACTAAAAAAAACATTTATTATTCACAACTTTTGGGACACTTAAGATATAGGGTAGGCTAACAGCAAAATTACAAACAAAATAGTAATAAATAATTTCAACCTATAATATACCAATCCAGATCATTAATGTCCTAACACAAAAAAACAGAACTAAAAATGCTACCCACTCTTTTGGATCCCAGGGCTGCTATGCACGCATCATACTATTTACACCGGTTTACCAATGTGAACAACAGCATGCTGACTGTCTGGAAATGAAGAGAGGAGAGCCCACAGAGGACATGGACGCCAGTCTCACATACAAGTGTCTGCTACTTTGGAACCAATGAGCTTCATGGAACAATGCACATTCTCATCTACACCATTCAGACACTACAGCCAATCAGACACATAAGCTGTGTTCCAAACCGTTCCCTATCACAAAAATAGTTCCCGACTGTGTGTTGGCCATATTGTAGTGGTGTTCAAATTCTCAGTGGTTAATCTCAT
Organism: Etheostoma cragini; assembly: GCF_013103735.1. Lineage (NCBI taxonomy): Eukaryota > Metazoa > Chordata > Actinopteri > Perciformes > Percidae > Etheostoma > Etheostoma cragini. The sequence goes on from NC_048424.1 coordinate 16,172,944, forward strand.
TCACTGTATTGTCCGCTATAAAATACCCACAATGCACATCTAATTTAAGTGTACATGTGACGTACCCTGCATTTTACTCCTTTATCCCACAATGCAACATGTCCGGTTTTCCTGGAGGAGAAGAAGAAGCAGAAGCACCCGCAAAACTGAAAAGGGAAAAATGGAGCGGACTTTTGTTTCTAGAGAGTGGAAATATAGCATGCAAAATACAGCATTTTATCATTCTCCTGGCTGCTAGGTTTGTTTCAGAGACATATTAGCATTTATAAGCGGCTGTGGCTGAGTGGCAGCCTGCCAATCGGAAGGTTGGTTGTTCAATCCCTGGCCCTGCAGTCACCATGTCAAAGTGTCCTTGGGCGAGACACTGAACCCTGAGTTGCCCCCGGTGCTGCGCGTCGGAGTGTGAATGTGTGTGAGTGTTTATCTGATGAGCAGGTGGCACCTTGTACGGCAGCCTCGGCCACAGTGTGTGAATGTGTGTGAAGGGTGAATGTTTCCTGTATGATTTAAAAGCGCTTTGAGTAGTCGTTAAGAAAAGAAAAGCGCTATATAAATACAGTACATTTACCTAATGTTATAGTAGTATTTTTATTTGGGTTTGTTTACATGATGTCACACAAATACGTGACGCATATCCTGATGCAACAATGTATTCAGCTATGTGGCAGTGGCTCAGTTCGTAGGGAGTTGGGTTGGTACCTGGAGCTTCCCTGGTTCAAGTCCCCCTATGGACCAAAGTATGGTGGTGGACTGGTAGCTGGAGAGGTGCCAGTTCACCTCCTGGGCACTGCCAAGGTGCTACTGAGCAAGGCTAAGGGTGCCTTTCCATGGGCAGCCCCCTCACTCTAACATCTCTCCATTAGTGCCTAGGTACTGAGCATGTGATTAATAAATTATGATTATTGTTTTTGTTATAATCACTGTTTTCAGTGCGTGTCCAAATGCTCAAATTCCCTCTATTGTACTGTTCAGTAAATACTATATAGGGAATGGTGAGTGAATGAGGGAGTGGTTTACATCCCAGCTAAAGAGCCACAGAGAGTCAAAGTTGGACTCACATTTGTCAGGTGGACAGAAACATGACTCTAGATCTAATGTGTCAAACTCAAGGCCCGCGGGACGATTTTGATTGTCCCCACCTTTTATATTAGGTTCACCCTAAAGTTTGACCCGGCCTAGTTGTGCGCCACACCAAAAATACTGTAAACTGTTTTCAAACTCCAATTACGCCTCACTCACAGTAGAATTTGGCAGATTTGCCGACTTTGAGACTCAGAAATTCCCCCAGAAGTAGATCGTCGTCAAAAATGGACAAAAACGCCTGAAAAAAGCAACATGCAACAATCAAAGATTAGAAACTTGACTATATGTATTTAAAAGCATGTCCATAAACTGTACATATGTCTGGCCCTTGATGTGATTTACATTTCCAGTCCGATTCTTGTTAAAAAGGAGTTTGACATCCCTGCTCTAAATGAATAGTCCTTACCTGCTGATTGTGTCAATACTGGTGACAAAGTTATCATAACAACTTCATGAGGCAGTCATGTGTGTACAAGTTGCGATGAACAAAGGGAAGTGGGACGTGTATCTTCAACCGGATTTGCAAAAAGTTCTGTACAGCAAAAGTCTTGGATGCCCCCTTTAAAATATTCAGATGCAGCTTGTTATACGCCCCATCACTGCGTCTATCAGAGGCAGATGGATGCAGGGAGAGAGCCAGAAAGGTTTTTCTCTCTCCTTGTTCCCCCCACCGGTCAGCTTGACTGTTCTCCTGCCTGCAGGCCTGACAGACTGTCATTCTATAGGGCATCCCTCCCTTATCTCCCGCGAGTATATCATGCTGACAAGCACTGGCTGAAGTGAGCATGACAGTGGACATGTTGAGGAAGATGTTTCCCCCTTAAAAAAAAAGAGTGCTGCCGTGGCACTTCTGCCTCTAGGAACAGACCAACCGGCCTGCTGGTGTCCCATACTATACACAACATGATGTTTCTCTGGAGCAGCTAGCATGTTGAAAATATTTAGGACCTATACAGGAAAATGATTGACGTTGTTTGACCTCCACATGGGGCGCAAAACAAGATGCTAGCTCTGCTTACCAGTTTCTCTTTGTGGTGTGTATGGGCAATTATATGAAATAAATAGTGTGTGTGTGCCAGTTGCTCCTCTGTGTGGGTGTGGATTCTTTTAGCCCTCACATATGCTCGTATTAAAGCGCAATAAATCAAATTAAAAAGTAATGCTTCTGCTGTGTTTCTATGCAAAGCAATCTCTAGCATGTGTCATTAGCCCAGATTGCCATTCATCATGCACACTGTAGGTTGAACACTATTGTCAAATCGACAAATATCAGGTGAGAAGGGAAGTTAGACTGAAGACTTTACTAATGAACATATATTTTGAAAAATAGATGGGCCTTGGATGACTCGAGAATATTGTTACAGTCTGAATGGCTATTCGGTCATTCATCACACAGATTAATCAGCAGCAATTAACGTTAAAGACAGAGCTGTATTCTTTTATGGTAAGCATACTCATTTTCCTTATTACTCTGAATGTTAATGGAAAATATATCCTTAATTGTTTCTAATTTGTTTCATGTCTAACAGGGTTTGATTTTAAATATCATTACGAAGTTGAATAAATTCTTTCTTTTCATCACAGGGAACACTGTACTCCATATGCAACACTGTTTTGTGGTTGTTTAAGCTTGGTTGGTCAGAGATCCTTGAAAGTCATTGACGATCTGGAAACTGTAGCTCTCTGAAAAAAACGGTGCTTCCCTTTTTTAATACTTATTTTAGTCTGAACCACAAAGTTTTCCTTAACCTAACCAAACATTAACCATACTATAGTTCAGTCAGGAGAGATTTTGTACGTTAAATCTTGTTTATTTGTACGTATGCATAATATGAAATTTACTGAGTCTTTGGAGATTCAACTCTATCATTATAAAATTATTTTAAAGGGGTAGCAAAACCAAAACATTTCTCCCCAATTAGAGTCCCTGGTGGCTACACGGCCTGCGATGGCCTGTTACATCCTGCTACGCTCTGTGGTGCCCTGCTTCGCTATGCTGTGTCTTACAACGTTGCACACTGCCCTGCTATGCCATGAACTACCACAAACTACAATTTTTTTAGTCACTGTTCAATTATCTTTTACTGTGACTGTTATTGCCACTCTTCATTTCAACCCCAACCGGGCCGTGAGACACCGCCTGGGTCTCTCCAAGGTTTCTTCCTAAAAGAGAGTTTTTCCTCAACACTGTCGCACTGTTGCTTGCTCCGGAGGGAACTACTAGAACTGTAGGGTCCTTGTAAATTACAGAGTGTCGTCTAGACCTACTCTAACTGTAAAGTGTCTCGAGATAGCTCTTGTAATGAATTGATACTATAAATAAAATTGAAATAGAAATCAAAATTGAATTGGTGGCGGTGGTGAAGGAGCCGGAAGGCCGGACCGAAGGAGCCAATGGGAGTGGTCTGCTGGAGGAGGACCCAGGGTGCCGTGGGTGACAATGACTGGAGGTGGAAGGGGAGGAAGACGGCACGCTTTTCCTGACATGACAACTGACAGCAACAGAAGGAAACAAAAAAGAAAAGAACGATTTGACTAATCGGGCCTCACATGGAAAAATGTCAATTAAATTGTCATTTAATTGGAAGGTGCCACTGATAATGTTATTTCCATGACGATGAGTTGTCAGTGGTGTGTGAACATTATCTCTACAGCAGGAAGATGCTTTTGTCATTTTGAAAAATAATTGATGAAGGTTTTGTTATGTTGACTTGCAGTGATGGAATGCAACTTAGAGGAAGTGTATTTGCTCAGGTAGGCTAGAATTCTTCCAACACTGTTGACTTGTATTAATACAACGTATTGTCATGACTTGTATGTTATTGTCTGAAAATGTAAGCACAACAATTTGTATGATAGCCTAAGAAATTACGGCTAACGCCAGCCGGTCAAATGGCAAAGTGTCACTTGACAAGTAAGTTTAGCGGTCATTAAAGTTACATTTAGCCGAGGGAAGGTGACTGTGAGCTGGGTAATGATTGTTGTTGTGTAAGCAGCTGTTGCAGTTAAAGGGTAACTTCCTTTTTTCTCCCCCTGTGTTTTTGTGGCTAAGTGACACAACAATCTTTGACACTGGTCCATTGTTAAGCAAGATGGCTGCAGGTGGCAGCAGCGAAACAAGCTACAAAGTAAGTTAATTTAAAAAAAGGTTTATCTCTGTAGGGATACAGACACACACTTAGAATAATAAACAGAGCCTGTCAGCAGCAACAAAAGAACTTTTAGTAGACAGACATTGACGATGCACATTTGCCCCATGCCTAATACTGGACCAATGTCAAAGATATTTGAAATATTTTTGCAGTGTGGTATTAGTAGTTAACTTCAGTAAACCATCTGAATACTTCTTTCCCAACTCAATATAACATATTGCTTCAGCTCTCTGGACTTGCAGATTGTTTTAATGTCCTATTAAGAGCTGTGCTAACCTTGGACCCAGTGTGCTGCACCTTGAGCAGGGGCGACGATTATTCAAGTTTAATTGAGGTAATAAAGTATTGATTTCTCTTCCCTTTTTCTCTTTCTTTCCTCACAGCTGCTTGGCCTCAGGCATTTGAGTGCCTGACCAGCCGGTAACACACAGGCTTTGATGCACCAAGAGCTGTGTATCATTGCTAATGACCTAGCTAATTATCCACACGATAAACATTATCTGGTCATTTTTCACCTTGTACAAGCCTAACGGACATTGGCTTAGCCTGCTATTGATATCTGAAGGTGTTGAGGGAACGGTGTGGGATGAAACGCTCAAACAGGAAAGGGCTATCCTTGAAGTGATTTTCTCTTAACACATTTATTGAGTATAACAACATTGTCTTTGCTTAGGGGATTTGGACCGACCTGTTCTGAAGCAAGTTTTAATATCTAGAGGATGGTTACGCTCCCTCTTTTATGTGTGTGTGAACAAAACGAACAAGGCGTTATTTTATGCATATGACATCCTAGAAAATAATCAACCTTCAGTGTGAAATGAGAAGCGCTGGGAGCAGCCATTCATCAAATTCAAGTGAAGGACATTTTCCCTTAAGTCTCTTTAGTCTGGGGGGGGGGGGGAAGTCTGTGGTTTCATTGACCTCTTTCTGTGATGTTTCGAAGGGTAGAAATAAACAGAATGAGTTGAGATCCGATAGAAGTAAAGGTTTTGCATAGGTGGAAAAACAAATCAAATCAAAACAAGAACTATACAGTACTAACACTTCATGGACACTTTTCTAAAAAAAAGTACATCTCAAAATCTTTCTGTACATTCTGGGCAATAGTTTGTAGACGAATGAACTTTTAACTTTTTTACAACATTTATATTTCATGGGACAACAGTTTTTTCAAGGTGTTGAAGTCCAAACAAGTTTCTCTGGAATCTTAATGTTCCTGTGAGGTGCACGCATGGCTGTACATACTGATGTACATACAGTAACCTCCATTGTATTTATAATAATGTTACGTCTGTCAAATAATGCCAAGGGTCATACAGTGCGACACTACACCACAGAATGTTGATAAAACACTTTTTGAATGCGCTATTCACATTTTCATCATGCCCCTGTTTGGTTATTGTGGGCCTGCTGGGTTTGATTCTGCCACAACAGCCCCTGTTCAATTCAATTCAATTTATTTATAGTATCAATTCATAACAAGAGTTATCTTGAGACACTTTGCAGATAGAGTATGTCTAGAGCACACTCCATAATTTACAAAGACCCTACAGTTCTAGTAGTTTCCTACAGAGCAAGCAACAGTGGCGAGGAAAAACTCCCTTTTAGGACGAAACCTGGGACAGACCCAGGCTCTTGGTAGGCGGTGTCTGACGACCGGTTGGGGTTAGAATGAAGAGTGGCAATAACAGTCACAGTATGGAACAGTGACAATAATTTGAAAATAGTTTGTAGTAGTTTATGGCATATCAGGGTACTAGAGCTCAGTGTGTCAAAGGAAGTCCCCCGTCAGTCTAAAACTATTACAGCATAACTAAGAGAGACAGGGTAAAGAGAGGAGCCTGGTCAGGCTAGAACTCTCCCCTGCCGGATTGGGCTGTATGCCCTGCTTCCCTAGTTTATTTATTTTATTGTATTTTTATTCATTTATTGTATTATACTTTATTAATCCCACAAGGGGAAACCACACCTTACACTCTGTTGTTATTACACACATTACACACAGGCCTGAATTACACAGACACATGCTCAGGACCTATACAGCCCTGCTGTGCTTCGCATAACTGCGGTGCACACATCCTCGGGCTGTTTATATTATTGATCATATGGTAAATTAATCTGATGTCTATGAAGATAAGCTTTGAAGAGAAGGAGAATTCTGACCACCTTCTCAAGGATCTTGGAGAAAAAGGGAAGGTAGATATAGGTCTATAGTTTGCTAAGACCTCGGGGTCGAGGGAGGGTTTTGTACTGTGGTACATAACCTGTTATTAGAGACGTATTGATCATATCTAGTAATGGAGTGTTGACCACGGGTAATGCTTCTTTAAGTAGCCTCATTGGAATGGGGTCTAAGAGACAGGTAGATGGCTTAGCTGAAGAGACATTTGACATTAATTGTTGAAGGTCTATAGGCAAGAAGCAGTCTAAGTATATGTCAAGGCTTGTTGTTTTTTCTACTGCTACTGCATTTAAAGGTGAACCACTACAAATTGAAGGCAATAGGTGATGAAATGTATCTGTAATTGTTATACTTTTATCATTAAAGAACCTCATAAAGTCGTCACTGCTCAGAGTTATGGGAATAGATGGCTCAACAGAGCTGTGACTCTCTGTCAGCCTGGCTACAGTGCTGAAAAGAAACCTTGGGTTGTTCTTACTTTCTTCTATTAGTTATGAGTAATGGTCTGATCTGTCATTTCTGAGGGCCTTCCTACACATTTTCAGACTTGTGAGATTTGTTTTAATTTTCGAGTTTGGGAGTTATACCAAGGTGCTAGTTTCCTTAGCTTCCTTATCTTCTGTTTGAGAGCAGCAACAGAGTCTAAAGTCGTCTGTAGGCAGGTCGTAGCACCCTCTTCAAATTTATCAATTTGGGAGGGACTAAAGTTAACATAAAGGTCCTCTGTTATATTAAGGAACGGAATTAAATTGAATGCTGTTAAAATATCTTCCTTAAATTTAGCTATAGCACTGTCAAATAGGCATCTAGTGTAGAAGCTTTTATTTACTTTAGTATAGTCAGGTTATTGGAGAATGGTCTGATAATAAAGGATTTGGCGAAACACTATTAAATCTTCAATTTCAATGCCATATGTCAGCACAGGTTCGAGGGTGTGGTTAAAACAGTGAGTGGCCTTATGCACCCTCTTACTGAAAACGATTGAATTGTGTAGTGAGCTGAAAGCAATACTAAGGCTATTGTTGTCAACGTCCACATGGACATTAAAATCACCTACAATAAGTGATTTGTCTGAATTAAGGACTACACCTGATAAAAACTTGGACAATTCAGATAAAAATTCAGAACAGGGACCTGGAGCTCGATAAATAACAACTGGCTGTAACATTTTCCATGATGGATGTTGCAGATTAAGAACAAGGCTTTCAAACGAGTTATAATTTAGTTTAGATTTAGGATTAGTTAACAAGCATGAATCAAAGATGGCTGCTACATGTGGGTGACTGACCCAATGGAAGCAAAGAGTGCATTGCATTGCACCTTTGATTACTAATATCTAACTTGGGTTGTCATGGTTTACGGCCGATAATAGACTCGGTCACATTTTTTGATATGAGAGTGGCTCCATCTCTCCTAATCAGACCATGCTTTCCCGAGAACACACTCCAGTTCTCTGCAAAGGCCACATCATTAGCTGGGCCCCACCTTCGCAACCAGCAATGGATGGATGACATTTGGCTGATAGTGTCATCGCTGATCAGGTTTGGCAGGGGTACAGAGAAAAGTACAGAGTCCATCGTCTTTGCACATGCACAACATGACAGTGCAGTCTAACATTAATTTTTATACAGATCATCATCTAAAGATCATTATCACCTACATGACGTATGATCTTACTGTATTTACAGTTATCTTTAGCCAGCTGCTTTAGATGTGATTCTATATCGCTTGCTCTGGCCCCAGGGACACAAACGACCACCGGAGCCGGCAACTTCAGGTCCCACAGGCTAGAGCTCCCAATAACCAGAGTTGGCTTCTCAGCCGGTGTGTTACCGAGTGGGGTAAAACTGTTAGAAAGGTGAAGAGGGTTGCGGCCAGCCATAGACTCCGATTTTTGTGCGCTCCCCTAGCACTACGCTTATTTCAGACAGTCACCCACTTGCCTGGCTGCTTGGGGCCTGGCAGGGGACTGCTAACAGAAGCTGCAGTATGTTGTCCTGCACCAGCCATTCCTCAAACTCACTAAGCCTCGCCTCCAGGGCAGTGAATATACTACATTTATTACATTTACCGTCATCACTAAAGGAGGCAGAGGAATAGCTAAACATTTAACACACAGGGCAAGAGAGAGCAGGAGAGGGACAGGAATTAGCTATTGGTAAGGTCTAAGCTAACAATTGAGATAACACGCTTACCGAAACATCAGCAAGTTGAACAGGCAAACGAACCAATGCCAAATCTTCAATCTTTAAACTCAGTTGGAACACTGAGCTGCTTAGGCCTGGTTGTAGTTGGCTGTTCCTGGATACCAGTCCTGGTGGTAGATGGCCGCTCCTGGGTCCTGGTGGTAGATGGCTGCCCCTGCATCCTGGTGGTAGATGGCCGCTCCTGGGTCCTGGTGGTAGATGGCCGCTCCTGGGTCCTGGTGGTAGATGGCCGCTCCTGGTGGT
>NC_048424.1:16181910-16207298 GCF_013103735.1 Etheostoma cragini
AGATGGCCGCTCCTGGGTCCTGGTGGTAGATGGCTGCTCATGGGTCCTGGTGGTAGATGGCCGCTCCTGGGTCCTGGTTGTAGATGGCCGCTCCTGGGTCCTGGTTGTAGATGGCCGCTCCTGGGTCCTGGTGGTAGATGGCTGCTCCTGCGTCCTGGTGGTAGATGGCCGCTCCTGGGTCCTGGTTGTAGATGGCCGCTCCTGCGTCCTGGTTGTAGATGGCCGCTCCTGCGTCCTGGAGGTAGATGGCCGCTCCTGGGTCCTGGTGGTAGATGGCTGCTCACTCATCAGCCAGATTCTCACGTTTCAGAGCCTCTTACCAGCATGCAGTGGTGGAAATAGTGTTCAGATCCTATTTAAGGCTTTAATGCGTAATTTTTATATATTTATGAACGTCTGTGGTATTCACGCCAAAGGAGTTGCTACAAAGCTAATTAAGACAGTCTTGATAAGACTATCAAGACTATCCACACAACTCTCTCTGGATTTCTCAGTATTACTATGTTCAGAAGATCGGGGCATCCAGTGACTTCTGATAGATAATGACCCCTTCTGAAGAGTCCATCATGTTTTTTAATCCTCCATGTCCTGTGGATGTGCCAACAGTTTTATTGTCACTGCTTAGAATTCCTCATGGGGCCGACAGAAACTTAGCACTGTATCTTTAAGTTAAATACAAATACCACACTGTAAACCTGTTACAAGTTAAGTCCTGCATTAAAAATGTTACTTAAGTAAAAGTATGTGAGTATGATCAGGAAAATGTAGGGGAGTACTTACACACATTGGTCCACTATAACTATAACTCCAAGATTGAAAGCAGGTTTTGCTGCATTTTCATCTTTACAAGTTAACAGTTAGCAATAGACCTTTTTCATGGCAGACATGTTGACATGTCATAGTAGGAAAAGTACAGGTGTATTCAAAAGCATTAATGATGGCCGCATTCCAATTACAAGAGGCCCTGGTATTGTGCATGCTGACTCACTGAAATAGCTGTTGATGAAACAGTTGATGGAATTGAGCCAGCGTTAAGGTTATCAATTTCCGCTGTGCTTTTCCTACTATAACAAGTCAAAATGTCTTCTGTGAAAAAGGTCCATTAGTATTACTTTTCCAGACCTTCTTCCACTGCTCTGCAAAGGTTGGTCTGGTTTGTCTACACAGCATTCTGGAATGGTAAAAAAAACGTTCCATGGTTTATTGGCATTTCTTTAAACCAATCACAATCGTCTTGGTCAGCGCTAAGCCTCGGACACAATGACGGTGACTCTGCTAAAAAGCCTCAGGAAGGAACTTGTTTTGGTGGAACATGCGTACGTTCAAAAGTAGTTTAAGTCGTGCAACAGAAAACTCAGATTGGACAGATAGTCCAGCTAGCTGTCTGGATTTACCCTGCAGAGAACTGAGGAGCAGTTAACCATAGTCCTCAGAAATCCATTGGAGGTTAGAACGCCAACACAGAGACAGAGGAAGGGGACGTGCATATGTCAGAAAAGAAGGACATCTGGAAATAGACTAGCTAGCTATAGACTGAGAGAAAACACTTTCATTCACCGTGGTGCTTGAAGGCTGCCGTCGGAAAATTTTAAGGTGGAATGTTTTCTTGCATGTTACTCAATGCATGAGTTAACAACGTTAATCAATCGTCACACCTTAAATATCAAAATGACAACTTTGACCATTTAATTTGTTCACATTGTCCCTCTTTTTTGTCCTGTCTGCACCACCTGTCTATACTTTAATATCACATAGCACCTTCTGGTTGGAATGCAAACGACATTTCGTTGTCTTTGTACTTGTGCTCTGCATAATGACAAAGTTGAATCTAATCTTATCTAATGCGCTTTAGCTCTCCAGGATAATTCTTTGGAATGTGTTTATTATTACATTGCATAGAAAATGTAGCCAAAAGAAACACATTCAGCAGTCTACAAACACAGTGGAAGAAACACTCATATTATGCAGTTTAGTAAATGTAATTTACAATGTAAAAAAATATTTCAGAACAAAGAGTTGTACATTCAAAATCATGGTAAAAAAGAGAGAATGTATTTAAATCATGACGTGTTTGAGTATGTACTATGTAGAATGGATCTTTTCAGATGGCTATATTCCATTTAGATGATAGTATTGATGCATTAACATGAAAGCAGGATTTAATTGTTACAGCTGGTTGATGTTATAACCGCCTAATTCAAAATTTAATCTATAACACTTTCTAAATTAATCAAAGGTTTTGTATGTAAAATCTTGGTCTGCAAAGAATAACTAATGGTGTCAAAGTTGATTTGAAAAACTGATGAGGCAGACTGATGAAAATACATAGTACGTGTTTAGCCTTAGACACGGCTGTTAAAAGTAAAATGTGTTTGTAGTTACGTAAAATGGTCTAACAGTCATTCTTTTCACTGGAAAAAATATTACAGTTACGTAGTAATTAGTTTTTAATCAGTAAGGCTTTTAGAGCTTTGGATAGCTCCACTGATTTGGTGCCTGCATGCCCGTGGCATGGGCAGGCCTTTGAGCTGCTACAATTAGACGCAGATTGAGATTTCCATTTCTGCATCCAAAGGGGATCAGCTGGCTCCGATGAGCACTGAAAAATGAGAGAGCCTTGCTGGCCAACTGCAGTCTGTCTGCATCTGAAGCTATTCCCCTGTGAACCCTAATCATAGCTGCAAACTCCGAAATAAGGGTCAGGAAATGTGAAGAATTCAGAAGGGGGCCTGGATAGAAGGCAGTGAAGTCTAAATTCAGTTGATCTTTTGCAGATTCCCTTTGCATTTAAGCCTAATATCAATAACACTGCATTTAATTTTTTGTGATTAATAAGATTTGTTATTTTTATATTTTAAGAAATTAAAAAAACATATAACTCGCAACATGAACAAATTCTCCTTCATTCATCATCACCACCCACCCAGAAAAGATGACAGAGGGCCTCAGGTTGGTTTTAAACTTGCAGCCACTGCACCAAGGTGTAAAACTCAATATATGGGCTGCCACACCAAGTGAGCTACCCAGGTGCCCTATGCATTCCTTTTCATTTATCTGGCCTAGTGCATCTATGTTTTATTTTAGGGGGTCTCTGCTCTGTCTCTCTTTTAGTTAAAGAGAGCTTGGCGCAAAAAACATTGAAGACCCCTGTTTTAGAAACATAAATAGTCAATGTAATCCTGTCAAGCCTGTCTGTATCTTTGTTTGTACATATATAGTTTTACTCCTTGGTTCAAACAGAGACATGTACATGTATATTTGTTTTGTAGCAGTTGAACTGTAGCTCAACAGACATACAGCAGAGCTGCAGAAACAACTCTAGGTTTGTTCAGGCCCCTAATCAGCACACTTCTCTGTTCCCTGTCTCAAAATCCATTCCTTTGCTCTCACTCCCATTCCTTTTGGGATGTCCAGAGAGTTTCCTCACATCAATCAACGTGTAGACTGCAGTAACTGCCATTACATGCCTTGCAACATGTTCTAGAGTGCTTCCCCTTCCAATCCGTCATGATGAAATTAAAAAAGAGCCACTTGGAAACCCTTAGAAATGGGCTACAAAATGCAGAACATCCTGTTGGAATGAGTTCCTCACCTCACAAGCAATACATCAAATGGGAAATTATGCTGGAACGAGGATTGTCAAATGGGAAAGGATTACAAGAAATAAGCTTCTTTTCACATTGTTGTGTCACAAGATACAACCTGGGCAAATATCAGAAAAAGGGATAGTAGAATAATAGAATCAAATGTCACATGTTGAGGTAAGCCTGCATACCTGTGATTATCTGAGGTCTAACAGTTACTAGTTAGAGACTGACATAACACTTCATTACTTCAACACTCCTAATGGGAGGAAATTACAGGCGAGAGGTTGGCATGAGTTAATTGCTTTTCCTTCAAATGTGACACAATGAAAAAGCAGAAACAGGAGGGCACAGCTGTGTTTGCTTTTTATTGTCACATCGAGTAAACACAGTCAACGGAGTTGCACTTGGGTGCTGTGTTAATTGTGTCGGATCAGTTACACCGCATCAGCTTATGAATTAGTGTTATCACATAAGAAGTTCAACATAGGAACACACAGAGATGAATTTAATTCAAAGTTAATTCTTAACCTTTGGGAACAATGTTCAGAAACACGACTTTGCAAAGTATTCGTGGCTTCAGCTGTTGTGATGGACTATTTGGTTTGATTTCCTTAGGATCCCCATTAGCTAATGCAGAACATCAGCTACTTCTCCTGGGGTCCACACACAACATGAAACATAACAGTTAATAAAAATAAGAATAGTATAACTAACAATGTTCCTTCTCGCAAACCAACACATTCTCACTCCTGTCTTGTAAATAAGGACGCTTGGTCAGGTGTCTTTGTCGTTGTTATTGACACTAAAAGTCTTCTTCAGTGTCATATAACACGCTTAACCCAAACAACAAGAAAAAACAAGAACAGGATGGTTCACAACTGAAACAGTTTTGCATATCGTCGCTGTAGGGCAGTAACCAAAGCTGCATCTCATAGCCGTTAAATTGCCTCCTTGAGTCCTCCACTTGCCTTCCTTCCTTGCCACTTAGTCCCTCCCACCGAGGAGGCACGGAAGAGACTCGAGGAAATCACAAGAGGAGAGAGGCAACGAGCAAATGTGTTGCAGAGGGATGAGACGTCCTTTTCTTCACATGAATATGTCAGCTCTTTCAACTTCATGTCTTTCAGGAAGGTTGCTCTTTGTATCCTCGCATATAGCGCTTCCTCGATGCTCGCTCTTCGCTCCTTGGGGCAGAAATAAGAGCTTCGAGACGGCCTTCACCGAGGAGGGACAGAACAACTTCCGGGTCAGCCGAGGACCGAGGAGTCAGGGAGCTAAGAAATGAAGGTGATGAGATGCAGCCCTTGTGTCTCCATATTTCCTTATTTTATTGCTTTAACACAATCACTACAATTGGTCTCCCTTTACGTTTGTGGTTCTCAAAAATATTTCAACAGCAACGAGGCAATTTCATCAATTTCTCTTAAGGTTAAAAGCTTAAATATATTCAGATTTTTTTCCTGAAAAACAACAGTTTTGGACATAGATCTTTTTGCTCAACAGCAACGATATTTTATGAACTGATTCATTTTCTAAATTGTAAAATAACAAGTAGAATGTTGTTTAAATATCTTTGCTTCTTTTTTCATATATTAATGTAATACATGGGAGTTTTTTTTATCACAATAGATACAAAGTCTTTGAGTTTTAACGTCCCATTCCCTGTAGCTGACTATACAACAGCCTTTTTTAACAGCTTGCTGCGTCGTGTTTAACAGACAAGAAGTGACAAGCTCCACCATATGAACAGTCCCACCACACATCTGTGTGGTAGCTGCAACATGCTGCTGTAGTGATTGACTCTCCATCAAATTGAATGGATTGACCTACTCATTAACTCAAAGCTGGACCACCAATCTGGCCCAAATTGTCAGGATTTGTGAGGCTCGGACCCAAAAATGCACGGGTTAGCGACCAGGAGGCAGCAGGCAAAGTAAAAAGATTTGGTAACACTTTACCAAATGACACTGTCATGACACAGTCATAACACATGAATCCTATCCCTAACTTGTCATGACAAAACAGAATGACACTTACAAAAAGCATAATGTCAGAAACGTTGATGATTGTTTCTAATGTTTATGACATGTTTATGACAGTGTCATGTCACTCTTTTGAAAATACCTTCAAGTAAAGTGTAACCAAAGATGTATTAAACTAAAAGGCTTATAACAGAAGGTGTCTTGAGGCAGGCAGGCGGGCTAAATTAAGTCCAAAACAAAAATCACTTGGAAAACCCACAAGGAAGGAGCACCTCAGGGAATGACATCTACTCCAGCTGAAAGGTCAGGAGCATTCTTTGGTCTGGTCTTTGGTCTCCTTTGTTGCCACCACCTCTAGAGTCCATCGGGGGGGTCTGATGGTTCTCTACCCCTATATGTAGATACACAAAAGATTTGCTTAGCGATGGAGTCTAATCGCCAAAAACTTTGTACATTTTATTTGAGCTGTACAATTAATCGTATTTGCATATCTGTAAACAAGTCTCTCCTGATTGAAATGACACAGGAGAAACAGAAGGACTACAAAATAAAACAGGAAACTGAAGACTGAAACATACACACAGATGGAACATGGTAAAACAGAGAATAGACACATGAGACAGTAAAAAACAAGGAAACAGGAAATATATTAACACAATCAAACAGGAAAAACTAAAACTGAAAACCACAATGGTGGCACAATGGGCAACTGCCCAGGGACCACAGACCTTCAGGGAGACCAGGTTGACTGTTCTGCAATTTCTTTGTGGTAATTTGATAGATTGATAACTTGTTCTGTAATACTGTGCACCACTAAAACCCAATATGAACCAATTTGATAGGAGCCTTAACGGAATACCATCCTCAATCTCATCTTAAGGCCCTAAGTTGTGAACTGGCCCATGTTAAAATACAGTTCTCAGACCTTAATAGCTGAGTTTTTGTTTTTGCTTGCATGGTGCACATCCGTAAATAGCAGATAAATTAACGACAGTCTGGGACGATCTTTTTCGTTTTACTACTATTAAACTACATACTAATTTATTTGGTAATTTCCAGGTGCTGGAAAGGAGGGTTCGGCCGATAGTTGGACCTCGGATTGCAGAGGAACAATGCGGATTCCGTCCTGGCCGTGGAACAACGGACCAGATCTCGCAAGGATCTTGGAGGGGGCCTGGGAGTATGCCCAACCAGTCTACATGTGTTTTGTGGATCTGGAGAAGGCGTATGACCGGGTCCCGCGGGAGAAATTGTGGGAGGTGCTGCGGGAGTATGGAGTGAGGGGGTCCCTTCTCAGGGCCATCCAATCTCTGTATGGCCAAAGCAAGAGCTGTGTCCGGGTTCACGGGAGTAAGTCGGACTCGTTCCAGGTGAGGGTTGGCCTCCGCCAGGGCTGCGCTTTGTCACCAATACTGTTTATAATATTTATTGACAGGATATCGAGGCGTAGTCGGGGGCAGGGAGGGGCTGCAGTTCGGTGGGCTCGGGATCTCATCGCTGCTTTTTGCAGATGATGTGGTCCTGATGGCCTCATCGGTCTGTGACCTTCAGCACTCACTGGATCGGTTTGCAGCCGAGTGTGAAGCGGCTGGGATGAGGATCAGCACCTCTAAATCTGAAGCCATGGTTCTCAGCAGGAAACCGATGGAGTGCTTTCTTCAGGTAGGGAGTGAGTCCTTACCCCAAGTGAAGGAGTTTAAGTACCTTGGGGTCTTGTTCGCGAGTGAGGGGACCATGGAGCGTGAGATTGGTCGGAGAATCGGAGCAGCGGGTGCGGTATTACATTCTGTTTATTGCACCGTTGTGACGAAAAGTGAGCTGAGCCGGAAGGCAAAGCTCTCGATCTACCGGGCAATTTTCGTTCCTACCCTCACCTATGGTCATGAAGGCTGGGTCATGACCGAAAGAACGAGATCCAGGGTACAAACGGCCGAAATGGGTTTCCTCAGTAGGGTGGCTGGTGTCTCCCTTAGAGATAGGGTGAGAAGCTCAGTCATCCGAGAGGAGCTCGGAGTAGAGCCGCTGCTCCTTTGCGTTGAAAGGAGCCAGTTGAGATGGTTCGGGCATCTGGTAAGGATGCCTCCTGGGCGCCTCCCTAGGGAGGCGTTCCAGGCACGTCCAGCTGGGAGGAGGCCTAGGGGAAGACCCATGACTAGGTGGAGAGATTATATCTCCAACCTGGCCTGGGAAAGCCTCGGGATCCCCCAGTCGGAGCTGGTTGATGTGGCTCGGGAAAGGGAAGTTTGGGGCCCCCTACTGGAGCTGCTGCCCCCCGCGACCAGATACCGGATAAGCGGATGAAGATGGATGGATGGACTAATTTATTTACTAAGGCATTAGTTCTTTAGAAACCTTGCTGTGTTGATTGTTCAATATCATTTGTGCATATTGTATGTATGTTTGGAATGGTAATGGCAGCAGCATTGGGGTTGGCCCAGGAGAAATTTTCCAAATTGTGGAACAATAAAGTAGGATAGAATAGTTTGTTTGTCATTGCTTTACAGACAACGAAAAGCAGTTTAGCAGCTCCGCATTAAAACACCAACAGTCATACCAAGGTAAAATAAATAAATAGATTTAAGCTAAAAGGTTGCATAAAGGATTAGGCTAGATGAAAGTGCTTACAGTGCTAACAGAAAGGCAACACGCCCAAACAGAACAGTCCCAGGTGTGATAGCAGTTATTTTCCAATGACGTTTTGGGGTTACGGATTTGACAGCTTTTGGATACATGCTGTTTTTTCAACCTGTTTAATTTGGGCTTGATGGACCTGAATCTCCAACTGGATAAAAGAGAAGGGCCAGGGTGTGTAATGTCCTTGAAGATTCAACTGGCTTTCTGCACTCTACTGATGTAGGTGTCTAAGTGAAGTTAATGGTGCTCCGGTGACGCACTCAGCAGCCCTAACCACCCGCTGCAGGTCCCTCCTATTCTGTGCAGCTGAAGAACCACCCTTTGCGGCAATAAATTAGGTGCTCTCTTTCACTGACCAATAGAAGTTGGTCAGCAGGTGGAGAAGGGGGTGAGTAAGTTTAAGCTTCCTTAGGAAGAAGAGCCTCTGTTGTGCCTTTCCCACCTGGTGACAGATGTGCGTGGTCCAGGTCAGCCAAGATGTGGACACCAAGAATGTTAGTAAGGTTTTTTCACTTCTACTCCATGAATGGAGAGGGCAGAGTGCTCCTAAAGCCCATTCTGATTTACTTAGTTTTGGAAGTGTTTAAATCCAGATTATTTGAAGTTTGTCAAATGCTGAACCTCCTACTTGTAGGCTGCCTTGATATTGTTCGATGTCAGGCCAACATTCTGTGGTCTGTTACTGAGGAAGTCAAAGATCCACATGCACAGTGAACTGCCCAGGCCAAGGTTACACATTTTTTGTAACATTTTCTGGGGAATGACAGTATTAAAAACAGAGCTAAAATCCACAAACAGCATCCTTACATAGGTGTTGACATTTTCTAAATGTGTGATGGCTGTGTGAAGGGATGTGACGATTACATCCTTTGTTAATTTCTTTGCTTTGTGTGCGAACTGGTGTTGGTCATGAACAGCAGGGATGCCAGATTTGATATGGGAGAGAATGGGTCTCTTAAAGCACTCAGTGATGGGAGGTGTTAACGCAACCGGGCGGTAGTCATTGAGGCACTTAACTGTGTTCTTCTTTGGTACTGGGATTATAGTAGCAGATTTTTTTTTAAGTGTGTACTGCAGTCTGCTGTAGTGAGAGGTTAAACATGGTGGTAAAAGCTCTGTTAGCTGCACAGCCCTTAAGGATTCTTCCACTGACACCATCTGGGCCAGCTGCCTTCCTCGGAGTTAACTCCACGCAAGGCGGACCAGACTTGATGTTGGGTCAACTGCAGAAGGTCATCCTTCCCTGGTAGCGCTGGCAGGGTGCACATTGTCCTGCTTCTGTTGGTCAAAACGGGAGAAGAACTGGTTCAGTGTGTCTGGAAGCATACTATGTGTGGTGTCGTTGTCTGGGAAACTGTCCTTGTAGCCATCAAGAGCTTTAATTCCCTGCCACATTTATTGGGAGTCGTTAGTGGAAAAGTGTTCCTCTATGCTGTTTATACTCACACAGTTTTTGATTTGGAAATATTTTCACCTGTTTTGTTACAGTCACTGTCTCAGCATGGAAGTTTATGTATGAGAGTACAGAAACAGGTTTGCAAGGCTGAGGTATCCTCCTTAGTCCAGACCTTCCCTGTTGTAATGGATGGCCTCTGTCTGCAGTTGAGTGGCTTACATGCTCATGTTAGGCAATAAAAAAGTGATCTGAGGGACCTAGATGTGGGAGAGGGCTGGCTTTGTATGCTTGTGAAATATTGCAGTATACTTGCTTTTATTTTTTGCTTTACTCCGGTTTTAAAGTTTACGTACTTGTACAATTTTGACTGGGAGTTTTGATATCACACTTATAAGATTGGTGTGGTTAAAATCTCTTGCAGCTATGACAACAACATCCAGTTGTGTTGACAAATGCTGGCTGATGGCGTGTTGTAACTTCTCTATTGCTAGTTTGGCATTAGCGTGTCATGGTACATAAACAGCCAATATTACAACCAAAGTAAATTCCCTGGGCAAACAGAAGGGTTTGCAGTGTAACATTAGATATTCTACATCTGAAGAGTAGTGGGTGTGTTTAACTGTGGCGTTTTCACACCATAGGTTGTCAGTGAAGATACTACATGTCCACCTCCTCTGCCATTACCGGTGAAGTCTGTGCGGGCTGCTAGCTCGATAGCACCATCTTACACAGACATTGAGTGTGACAAATTGGGGGTTGACAGGGGCCCGCGGGTCCCTTTAAAGGGTTAATCTGGTGCTGCTCTCACTGGTGTGTCATGGAGTTCAGTAAAAACACAGACCATTGTAGGCTTCTCCTCCATTTTCCAAACATTGACAGAACACCTGTTTTTATTGGTCATTCAACCTGGCATCCGCTGATTGGTCACTTGTATGATTAATTTCCGTGTTTCCACATTAATTTCACAGAGTCACAAGCGTCACTATACATATAGTTGGGCTATGCCGAAGTGGGAACTTGGTACTACTCTTTCTGCCGGATTGCCAGCTCCCGCGGGCCGCGCCTTCCCACCCACCGCTCAGTGAAAATGAATGATTACCAGGCAGCTGTTGTGTCTTGTCTAGAAATCCCTTAAAGCTGCAATCTGCTTGATTCTGTCTGCTGGGTGTAAATATGTTTTGTCTTCCGGATGGGTGCTGTTTTGAGGTGGCTTGCCCATCAACACAGCTCAACCCCCGCCGAGCTGCTTCAGCGGAAGAAAACACCCCACAAGTTAGTCATATCCCTCTCCGTCAGGATGGATGGCAGCTCCAGAGAGCAACAAGCAAAAATCCACAACTTCCCTGTGACCATGGCAACCAAGTTAGAGAGAGCACAGCAGGGTTTGCTGTCAAATAGTGGAAAAGGACAGAGAGAGAGAGAAAGAGAGAGAGAGCAGCACTGAGCGGGAGCATGGAGGAATAATGCAGCTTCTTTCATTCCACAGTCAGAATATGTGTGTGGGGGCTGACACACACACACACACACACACACACACACACACACTCCTGATGACCTGATTTTCACCCCTCATTGGAATATTTCCCACTGCAGAATTATTCCTTCTGTGACAAACCCATATGTGCCTAATGTGACACATATCAACGGTTTAAAAAGTTACTAAGCAACTTTCGTCCTCATCTGCAAACATAATCTTGTGCCTTTTTTTAATCTAGTGTACATTCCTGTCACATCTTAAGATCTCTCACTCCTGTCCAACAAACATCCCGGCTCTGTCATCTTGCTGTCGCCTCGTCTACGGTCAAAAGGACACGAAGGCAAAAGTTCACCAAATCAACACGGCCAAGGTTTATGAAAACAGCCTTATCTAAGAACTCTTTTGATGTCTGGAAGTGTATTCAAAATGCAACTATATTCTTGACACACATTTTAGGAGCGCATCGCCCCGGGACCAGCACTATGAAATTGACATTAATGAGAATTGAGCCAGGGGAGGAAGATGGTGCTTCTCAACTTTCCCTGACTCCTTCTTCCAAGATGCAGCCCCAGCCTGTTGGCTTATTGAAGTCAACTTTTTTTTTTTTCAAGCACAATGCTGCTGACCTAAAGTGGTTATGAAATGGTGTTAGAATGTAATTTTTTGCCGCAATTTGTTCAGTCTTTCTGTTAAATGGTTTGATTCAGAGATATGTCAACAGCTCCAAGACAGATCGCCCTGAGATTTGATGTGAATATTTAAGACCCTCAAAGAAATATTCCCTTTGATTTTGACCTTTGGTGTATGTCTCTTGCAAAGTAATGGCCAGATTTTCTTGACCCCTCCTCCAAACTGTTATTACTCGAGGCATCACATATAAGGTAAGAGATCAAATTGCCATGAAATTAGTCAAGCACATTTATGCTGGCAAGGGGACTTTTATGACCTCATGAGCTGTTTTCTAGGGCCACACTCCGGGTAAATTTGATGTTGTTTGCCCCATTACTTTAAAGGAACTAAGACAAAGTGTCAGTTTATTGTGCCAGCCAGTCTAGCTAATGGATGGATAGATAGATAGATAGACAGAACATTGTAGCCACTGGGAGAAGCTAGCGGCCCTTTGCACCCCTGTTATACAATATGGAAATAGAAATGGAAAGTTGGACAGACAGCGGACTGGTATAATACTAGACTGAGTGTTTGTGTATACAAATGTGTTCCACATATGTGCCGTCAGCACATTTTGTAGGTACGTGAAGTCCCTGAGGACCCATCAGCAGATGATGAAACTAGTGGTTACACAGATGTGCAAATCCTAATTTGTTTTTGTGACCTGAGAGCTGTGTCCAATTTCCAAACTACTAAATCTAAGCAGATTTTCAGTTTTTCACTGTCATGTCGCTGCAGTGACAAAACGAAGTATATTGTACAGCAGTTGTGGGCACTTTGCGTAAATAAGAACTGTTACAGTTATTCTTACTTAACCACGCTTGATTTTTGAGTGGGTTGTTAATGGACACTGTGTTTTTATTATGCTATCCACAAACGAAATTGAAGAGCTGCTCACAGCAGCATTACATTACAACACATTCAGAAAGCTACACAGTTTTTGGAAGACAAAACATTTTACATTCTGTAGATTCTTGTAATTGTCATTTGGTGACTTGCTTCAGTTTGGCATGGCATGCCAACAAATATAATCTATGGAATTAGTTCTACGTCACATGTAGAACATATATTCCACAGCACGGGTGTCAAAGACAACTTCACTGAGGGCCACATTGGAATTTGAGAGTCACATCAAGGGGCACACATGTATAGTTGGACATGCAGTTATTGAAGTGAAAAAGTAAAACATTTTGGGCTGTATTGCTTGTCTCGAATAGTTATACATTTTTAAGAGTAGGCTAACCAATGTACAACAACACGTTTCACAGGCCTGAATATGCAAAGACACAGTTTCAAATAAGCTAAATCAGCCAAATTCTGCTCTGTGTGTCGCATAATTGCAGTTTGAAAAACATTTCCCGTTTCTTTTTGGTATAGCACACAACTTGGCGGACCAAAATGGATTGAACCTAAACCAATACGGGGGCCGGATCAAAATCTGCGAGGGGCAAGGTTTGTCCTGCGGGCCTTAAGTTTGACACATGGTTTAAGGTGTCAGAGTTCCACAAGAACAGCTTGGGCAGGGGTGCCCTCTGGCTCACCCAGTAAAAGGGTTCGCCCCATGTTGGCAAATGGAAAGGGCTCAGATGTTATTTAAAAATATTCAAAGTGTTATGTTTTCAGCAACAGTGGACAAAGACTGGACCAGGTTAAATCTCAGTACCGACTGTGACGTCATGCTACTGCATTTGCACCATCACCCGGTGCCAAAACAGAGATCCCAAAGGACCAGTATACCTAAGAACTTTTCTCCTTAGTCTCTATTTTCTCGCTATCACATTAGTATTCACAGCCAAAGAATAATCTTTGAGGCATAACTTGATGAAGCTCTACCTGCTGTGACACCATGCAGCTAATAGTCCCTGTCAGTTTCACATCCCTGCAAGTAACACACACCCACCCACACTGGACTATCTTTGGTTTCAATTTCTGCACTAATCTCTCTCAGCATTATGCAAGCCCTGCTGCTCACTTACCCAAGACTATCCCAGGGAGCTTTGCGCTAACGAGATAATCATACTGACGATCGGATTGACATTTCAGACACTCGCTCCTCTCTTCCCATCAATAGGGAACGCTACTTCTATCACTAGATCCATATTAGATTTGGCAGATTATCATTGAGAGCAATTCACACTTCATTGTGAAGTACTCACAGATGATTTTTGCATTCAAGGTTGCAGCCTTTCTCGGAGTAAGATTAACACACATATAATTTGAATTCAATTACTTTCTCCTCTTTTAATCCCACTGAGGGCCAGAGATACAGAGATCCTCCATTACTCTCCCTTATTGTCAGTTCCTTGGTGGCGATGGCTTAGGAAGCAAATCCAATTATTTGACTTAATATTCACTTTAGTGTGCCAGGGATCCTTTCTGAGTGTCCTTGCTTGTGGTCATTTTAAGAAAAGATGGTGGAAAGAAGAAATTCTTTTGTTTTTAAAGCCTGTACTTGTACTTGAAAATGGCAACAAAAGGAGAACGAGTCCCGACAATGTGGCAGTATGACACAGCTTTTCCTTTTTATTTTAACAAACTGATGTTTTTAGAGGCAATCTTTTCAGAGTTCCTTAATTTGCCAACTGCAGACCAGCCAGTGGATCCATACAAGTGGCATTTAGTATACATTTTGTTATTAGATTCATAAAGTCTGGATGCAATTCATCACAATGCACATACTATAAGAATGACTATATATATTTACAGTATACATAATATCTACATGCAATAAAGAGAGAACGAGGTGTTACTGGGGGTTTACAATGCGTAAACAGTATTGCCAACGTTGCTCATAGCTTTCTGAAGAGATATTTTTAACTTATGTGTTCATTTTTTGAATGGACCAATCTTTGACACAGAAGCTCGTCAGCACAAGTGGCCACAATCTATATTTTTGTGACCTCAACCCCGACTGTTTTATTTCCTGTATTGTTCATGTGCCGTCAGAAATTCCACCGGATGTCCCCCATTTTCGTCCGGATGTCCATCCCCTTCCTCTTTCTTTGTGTTGGCGTTCTAACCCTGGGTGGATTTCTGAGGACTATGGTTAACTGCTCCTCAGATCTCTGCAGGGTAAATCCAGACAGCTAGCTAGACTATCTGTCAAATCTGAGTTTTCTGTTGACGACTAAAACTACTTTTGAACGTACACGTTCGACCAAAACAAGTTCCTTCCCGAGACTATTTTGTAGAGGCACCGTGGCTCTGTCCGGAGCTTACCACCACCCAGGACAAATTAGATTGGTTTAAAGAAATGTATGTGTATACTTGTTCAATCAAAACAAGTTCCTTCCTGAGACTATTTAGCAGATTCAGCGTTGCTCTGTCTCCAAGGCTTAGCACCACCCAAGATGATTGTGATTGGTTTAATGAAATGCCAACAAACCGGAGCAAGTTTTTTTTCCCATCCAATGTTGTGTTGACTAGCCACATTGTGACGTTTTGGATGGTCTGGCAATGTGGAGTGTCTTCCACAGCTTTATATAGACTTGAAATAGAATTACACTGTAGTGAACAATGATTGCGTGTAACATGTTTAAGTAATCATGCAACTCAGGACACTACTGCATCGGCATAGCTGTCAGCCGTGATAGTTGCAGTCAGTAGAGTGAACTCTGGTACTGCTCCAGTGTGTGATGTTAGTTCAGAACTGCTATCAAGACACACTACCTGTGTCGACTGGTCTTTCCATTCAATTTGAACAGTGGTAGTGCGTCTGGAAATCCGACTTGTCAGAGTGTTTTGAGCTATGGTTTGAGGCGGAGCGGGAGTCCCGTACAGTCAATCAATTAGACTTATTATTCATGTAGCACTTTTCATGAATAAAACTGTAGCACAAAGTGATCCATACAACCCCCTCAACACACACACACACACAGTTATACAGCACACATATAACACAATTCCCACACAAATTGCCAGATTGCTGTTTCCCTCTCTGAACGCAGCCTCAAGTGAGCAGGATCCCGGGCGCACGGCATATTGACAGTAATGGTTACTCACTTCCATTAGCTGATATCAGCCACTCAAGTGGCTGTTTGGCTGCTGAAGTTGGAGCAATCAGATTGTGGCGACAGCCATTTCCTGAAGTGGATTTGTCGGAGCATGCATCTGTTTGCTGTGCAAGGCGTCAGGAGATGGCAGACACTCCCAGACGGACGTGGGCAGCCAGCCTTTTAATCGCTCACAAGGCCATTAATTTAATACACAGATAATATGCTCAGATTTGCACATGCAATCATTCATATAAATACACAAATAGATATTCATGCAGTCACACACGTTACAAATATTGAGCTTAAAAAGCGTGCAATTTTAATTATTTTAAACGAGAGCCAAAACAAAAATGTCAACATTTATATAATTATAAATAAAAATCACAACAGTCATTATGCCATTTACATTTTTAAACATTTTGGCACTAAAACCTCCCCTAGTATTAAGCATTTGCACTGGCTTAAAATGTATTTTACTAATGCTTTACAGATCCTGTATTAGCCATTTAAAACATGTTTTGGATTTGCAAAGTTGTTAAAAATCTATCTGATGAGTCATCAATAGACATTGGGTAAAGAGTGTCTCACTGATAAGCCATTAAGTCTGTCATTTTATTACTGTTAATAGGCCCTTAATAAAGGGCCTATTAACAGGTCACAGGTCTGCGGTCTGTGGTCACAGGTTTTTACTTTCTAATTAACCAACAGCAGCTGCAGTTATAAATGTTAATAAGTAGTTAATGGTTATATGTAATAGTCCCTAAAGTCGGCAGGTACACATGTTAATAATTAATTATGTCTAAGAGGTTTTTCACTAATAAGCCAAGGGAAGAAGTTAGTGAGTCGTTAGTGCTTAGTCGGCAGTGCTGTTTTAAATGTCAATATGCCAATAAAGTTTTTTTGTAACAGGCCATCCAGTCTGCTGTTGTTAATGTTAATTAGTTGTCAATATAGAGCTTCTTTTTTACTTTTCCAGAGGGTCAGAGGTTGAACAGACATACATTTCCTGGTAATCTGGGGCGACCTCCAGCTCACCTGGTACGTGTGCCGAATGTAGGCTGAGTCGTAGCAGCGGCCCGGGTCCCTTCCTGCATGTCCCCCCCCCCACCCCCCACCCCCATTTCTCTCTCTCTCCAGCTGCTCTATGATGAAGGCAATAAAAGCCCTAAAAATATAAAATCTTAAAATTTGCTGTTAATCACTAACTTGTAACCCAAACGCTATCTTTATGAACTGGTCATAACTAAGGTTAGGCATTTTGATTTTAACAATTCAGATTCTTCCATTAGATTCTGGTTCTTCTCAATTCTGCATTCCGAATCTTTGAGGGGATTCCAAGCTGGAGCCAGTTCTCGATGCCAAATCTTTCATGTTGTGTTTTTTTTTAAGCGATCATGTCCAACATTTTGTGTTAGTTTTACTTGTTTCTTTTTTAATGAAAAAAAGCTCATCAACAGATTTCAAAACAATATGCATAACTCATTTTCCAAAAGTGTAAAAGGAGTAACACTTCTTTTGCACTCTCACGTCTCCCATAAGGGCTTAGGGCTACCTCCTCACAGCAAGGTCTCTGTTTGAATCTTGGCCCTGGCATTCGGAGTCTGGGATTTGCATGTTCTGGCTGTGTTTGTGCCGTTTTCTACCACACCAAAAGACGCTGCATGGATCAAGCTTCTTGTGGGAGTCAAACACTCTGTCTGAAATGATCTTAAGCATGGGACTGAAAGGCAAAATACCACATCTTGTTCTTGATGCAGATAGGCCACATCTCAACTAAAAGAAATGTCTAGAGTATTGGAGAACCTCATCAATCATGCAACATCAGTTGTAGTACGTCTGTCTCTCTTGACAGTGATAAGGGTATGTAGACACTGGGGAGCCCAATGTAGAACAGAAAACAGCAATAACAATGTAGCAACACATATGAAACGAGATGTACAGTACACCTCTTAATATTTCATGCTGGAAGGGTTTTTTAAGGCAAGGTAGCTTTAGTTGCATAACACATTTCAGCAAGATTAAAAGAAAAGTTACAGTGCAGTACATGAAATTAAACATTAAAGAGCAGTAAAACATGTAAGATCGGTATTTAGACTGCTAGTATAGAATGCCTTTATTGTCAATATACATAAGTACACAGTAGCTGTGCAATGAGATTGAAGCAATCCCTTTACAGGGTTGACACAAAATTAAAGAAGAATATAAAATATCAAAAGTAAAAAAAAATAGAAAAAAATAAAGGTAGTGCAGAGAAAACAAAAGAAGGGAGGTGGCATGGTGCAGTCCGGAGAGCAACTGTATGCAGATATAAAATGGTGTTACGTGACAGGAGGACAGACTCAAATGCACAGCTCACTGGGAGGTTGTTTATTAAGGAGAGGGAGGGTAGGGAGAGGGAGGACAGGTGGGGGCTCGGTGACCTGGAGGGGAGAGTAGACGGGGGACCCGTGAGGAACCCAGGCTGCGGGCCGAGGAGGAGACACAGGCACGAGGAGGAGAGGTGGAGAGGAGGGGACGCCGTCGGAGAGTGGTTGAAGAGGAGACACAGGCACGAGGAGTTGAGATGAAGAGGGGGCGCTGAGGGAGAGGGACCGGGGTCCGAAGCCAGCTGACTGGAGGAGAGAGTAGCTGAAAGGAGAACACAGGGAAGGAAAGTACATTAAAACACTAGGAATATATCAAAGGAGTTTATCTGACGAAGTTCACCGATGCAGTGGAAGCAACGATCAGATGAAGAGTGAGTGAAGAGCCAGGGTAGATATACTGAGGTAGATGATGATGGTAGGCAGGTGTGAACGGCGGGAGCGGGTGACGACGAGCAGGTGTAGCAGAGAGGATCTCAAATAGTAGACGGGAGGCAGGTGTGGGCAATCAGCCTGCTTTGGACAGGAGTGGGGGAGGAAAAAGGAGAAGACAAAACCAAAACAAGACGATAGAAAAGGCAGAGAAAATAATACTCACGGCCAGCTGGGCCCCAACCATGACAAGTACCCATTGTGTGAAAAGAGATAAGTACAAACAAATTAATATTGCACAGTAATGAAATGGTTAAATACTAAATAATAAATATATAAATAAATATTGCACAGTAATGAAATTGCACAGATTCCAGTGACCTTTGACGTATTATATATGTATATATACATATATACATATAACAGTATAGCACAGTCGGAGGGAAGAAGAAAGTCCAGGGGGGGCTGTGGAGTGGAGTTAGTGCATATGTGAGTTCAGGGTGGTAACGGCCTTTGGGAAGAAACTGTTCTTGAGTCATGGGAC
Organism: Etheostoma cragini; assembly: GCF_013103735.1. Classification (NCBI taxonomy): domain Eukaryota; kingdom Metazoa; phylum Chordata; class Actinopteri; order Perciformes; family Percidae; genus Etheostoma; species Etheostoma cragini. The sequence goes on from NC_048424.1 coordinate 16,200,930, forward strand.
AGTGTTTAAGCCACTGCAGCCACACGTCACCGGAGCGCAATAACCATTTTGTGGAAACCCAAACTTTGTTAAAGCAATAATTTAGGCGCTCTACACAGGCAGAACCATATGTCTTTACCATGTCATCCACCAAGGGCCCTGCAGGATCATGTGACTTTGTACTCTGGTTACCCACAACCAAGAGTTGAAGTACTTCTCTTTACACTACAATATAGTCGTCACTATAAGGTTTAGTTTAATCACGGTAAACTTAGCAAAATCCATTAAATTGATGTCACACCCGTTGTTATGTAGTAATAAGGACCAAAAGGACCAAAAAGCAGAGAAAGGCAGGCAAGCCGGCAGGCGAGAACTTCCCAAGGCTTTAATTTCACAAAAAAACAAAAAGTCCACACAAACACAGGATCCAACAAATGCAAAACGAAGTCCCAAAATCCAAAAATACAGAAAGGTCCACGGGGGAAAAAGCAAGACAAAAACAGGAGTACAAAGGCAGGGAAGAACTCACAGGCCACAGAAATGGGAACACACACACACACACTGTAACGAACAAAGTCACAAAACGATCTGGCAAGAGATGAGAGGAACACAGACACTAAATACACAGGGTAACGAGATAACGTGAGGCAGGTGACAAGAGGGCTGGCAAACAGGTGGAAAACATCAGGTAATCACAAGAGCGGGAAAACACAGGAAGGAAAACTAAAGACAAGACGAGACAGCGACTCAAACTTCAAAATAAAACAGGAAAGAGAACATACAGACACTCAGGGGGAACACAAGACAGGAACAACAACACAAGACCTGGGGCCTGTTGCACGAAAGTAGAATAAAGATACCCAGGATAAGTGAAAAAGCGCAGCTTGACTTAGTGCAATCTGCTCATTGCGGCTTAATCGGTTGCACGATTGCCAAGCCAGGATAAACAGGTGAAGCTATGTCAAGCCAGGTGTAGATAGCTGGGATAAGTTCACGGCTTTCTCAAATAGACCACGGTATCGATCACAGATTTACTGATGCAGAATTGAGAAGACGCATGCGCCATATGTTTCACCCAATGAGCAGCAGCTTCTAATGGAAAGTAACGAGGAGGGGAAGAATATGCAAAAAGGGAAATACGGCTCTTATCAAACGGAGAGAAAAAGCCAAACATAGCGGACCGACTGAATGTGTGGGGTGTAAAAATATAGCCTTCGCCTCAAAAGAGAGAAGAGGGAACTAATGTTCCTCGGAAAATGGCCCCTTTAAGGACTTTAGGCTTAATTTCAAACCCTTTATTCACAATTTAAGAACACGTTTTACAACCATGCACTATAATCTCTATAAAATATTCCTAATTCTTTGTACAATTAATGTTCATACAGAGCAATCAGAAAGGGACAACAACTAGAAAAAGAAGTAAGTGACTTCAACACACACTGTGAGCATATGTAAAACAATATTCATGTTTTTTTATTCTTGTGACAAGTGACAGCACCAAAATAAAAGATGAAGAAGCATTGTGGTGTTCCCGGTGTGATGAATGTAAACTATATACGTACTGTATATAGGCCACGTTATTACTCCGGTGATGTAAGACTTATTTAGAAGGTAATGAAACCAATGTAAGCTATCATAAAAAAAACATTAGGCCCACTTATTAAGGAGTAACACAAACGACCCTTTATTAGAGAAGGACAAGCAACAAGAAAATGAAATCATAAATGTATTGGTCTCTGACCAGTCTGCCATTAATATTATCTGGGAATATCGCTACATTAATATCATCTGGGAATATCGCTACTTTCACCTCTACACACTACCTTCCCACCGGGACAAGTCCCACTCCGCATCAGGGTGCCAGTGCAACTATTTCTAACCATCTAAACAACTATAGTAGGGTTTAAATCCAACTCGCGACATCAAAAGTGACAAGTAGGCTAATGCATGTTAATAAAAATAAAGCAGAACACATGCAGAAGACAACGGAATAACTGTTAAACACGTTTATTTTGGATCAGACGGCAGCTGATTTGACTCATGAGACTCCAGGATTAATCTTAGCCTGGCTGTTAGCCTGCTCTGGACAAGGCTAGCCGCAAAGAATAAATCTCCATGGTTACTTGGCTGGGTTTAATTCAATCTGGTTTCGTGCAACCGAGTCCAAGCGAAATTCATCCAGGATAACTTGAATATCCCGGCTTAATCCCTTAGCCTGGTTTCGTGCAACAGGCCCCAGGGAGGAAACATGGAGAAATAACAGAAAACAGAACAAAGAAACAGCACCCGGGTTTGAGAAATTTTCATACACGTATTTGTGTCCTGTTCAGAAATACCCACCAGAATGGCCACAACCCTAATCTCACAAATTGTAAAATACAAACTAAAAAAACCAAATTGGTACCAAGTCACTTATTTCACCTCAATATTTGTTCCAGCCAAAATTAATGATCATTTCCCCTTTTGTTGCATAATCAATGAACCATTTTGTGGAAAGCAAAACTTTGTTGACCAACAGGAGATGGGACCAAGTGGATTTGTTTTGCACCTCCCAAGTACTAAGTGTCAAGTCTTTGCACGTCCCAAGTCATGTCCCAAGTCATAAACTTTGAGTTTGGAGTATTATCTTTGTCTAAGATCCTTATACCAATATTAGAATCACAATGCCCGATGGTGTGAGCTCTGGCCGTTCTAGTGTTAATTATTATCCTGGCCATTCATGTCTTTAAACATTTAACTGATAAGTCATATCAGGCACCCAAACACAGTTAAGACTGGGCCTATTCTCTTTAGGGAAAAACCCATCACACACTCACATAGACTTTGTCTGAGTGGACTCCTCATGACCTATGTGATCAATCACAGGAGGCAAAGTATGAAATTTACCAGACTGCCGTATGTCTATTGACTCGCTAAGGTCAGCGATGTGCCATGTGAAGCAGCAAATGCAGAGGAAATGGAAACGAGCCCTCTGGTTGGTAGGTTGTTTTTTGTAGGTCTGCTGTCTCCACAGATACGGACAGAGCATCACACACTACCACTGTAGGATGATGGGAAAAACTTTATTTTGCTCACATAATGCAGCTAATACTTCTCCCCATGGATATAAGTGGATTGCTTAGTGTGAAGTAGCAGCAGGTAGATAATGAGACACTATACTTGGCATTACGAGCCTCATCCCTGTATTGGTTTGTGTAGACTCCTCAATGCTAGCTTTGCTTTTGAACGGCCATCCAAGGTCCGTCTGGGGGTAACAATGCCTAGCAGGTGGCGGCTTCTTTCAAGGGTTTAAGGCTTACCTCCAGCCAAAACAGCTACTTAACCTAAGTGTCCCCGAAAGGATTTGTAAGCAGCTTGCTCCATTTGATGAAGTGGTGGGTGAGATGGGCTACGGGGCCAGGTTAAGCAATTGGCCAAGACAATACTCACTAGTTCCTAAATAAAATAAAAGATATTTCAAAATGCATAATTCTATTTGTCTGAGTAGATTGTGTGTGATGCTTGTTACTTTGGACGGTTGTTGGGGAGACCTGATAAAACAAGTCACATCTTAACAGCATGGTCACCCTTTTTAAATACTACCTTCTAATTAAGCACTGTTACATTTTATTCAATCAAGACTTAAGAGGGCAGTAGTTGCCAAGAGCTACTAAGTTTGTGAAAAAACAGCCCCTGGATTTTCTTTGTGAGACCACTGAATTGGCACAGCATGGCATAGCTGCAGAAGGCTCTAAAACAAATCACTTTTTTTATGCATTTTGAAATGTTCAAACCAGTTTTTACACAAAAATCCAATAATTTCCATGTAAGTTTGATGAGCAAAATTCTCTTGTGGGGTTAAATAATCTGCACAAATCAGATCGAGTTCAACTTAAAATTGCTCGTTGCTTGTAGGCCAATAGCAATCAGTCTTGAGAAAGTAGAGAAACCAATGTTTATTACTGTCCACTTGCTAGGTTGGTGTAAGCACACAGCAAGGCAGCTAACATGGAGAGTTGACTGAGTAGCAGAAGTTTGATCCTTGGCTTCCTTAGCAGTGTGTTAGCGTTTAGCTAGCAGAAAAGTTATAGTTCACAAATAGGCTACCGTGTTAGTTTTAAGTTAGCGTGTATGTGCAGGTTTTTTTTTTTTTATCGTGGGAAAACCCAGCAAAAAATAGACAATAGACTCCTCTCCCATTGCATCACTGATATGCATGCAACAGATATGGACAAAACAACGACTTGTAAGCCAAAGCAGGAAATAGAAGGCAGCGGGCAGGTTTTGAAGGTTTATCAAAATAAAATGACTTGAGGCAGGCAGGCAAAAGGATTATCCAAACACAATTCCAAAACACTTAGAAAACTGAGGACAAGTAAAATCAAAAACCCCATAAGGACAGAGAGACGCAGGGCCCGACACAAGGAATAACGGACAACAGACAAAGAAAGCACATAGACTAAACACACAAGGTAACTGGGAACATGTGACAGGAGGGTTGATGAACAGGTGAAACACATCAGGGCAAGGCAGACAATCACAAAGGTAGGAAGTAAAACAAGACATGACACAGGAGAAACAGACTACAAAATAAAACAGGAAACATTAAACAAAATGACCGGGAACAAGCAAAGAGGGAATGCGTTAACAAAAAAAGAAAAGAAAACACAACTATAATCCATGACACACTTTCCTTTAAAGGTTCCATGCCATGCTGCTTTTGGATGCTTTTATGAACAATTGCCACTTGTTTGAAAGCCAAGCGGGCCAAATTCTCAAAAGCAGAGAAAGAGGAGGTAACCTTGCCTCTTATGACCTCATAAGGAGCAAGATTCCAGAGAGGTCCATCTGAGCTTTAATTTCCTCAAAGGCAGAACAGGATACCCAGGGCTTGTTTTACACCTATCACCGTTTTTAGCCACTGGAAGACCATAGGCAGGCCGGGTGAACGCATATTAATGTTGAAAAAACTCACAAAGTTACATTTTCATGCCATGGGACCTTTAAGGACAAAAGGAGTAAAAACCTCCAACTACACACGCTACACCCAGCACAGTCAGCTGCTAGCTGGCAGCATGTTGCTCGGCCTTGGGTTGGTAGCATTGCATTTCCCTCCGACTCATTTCCTGGATCTCATTCTCTATAAACAACATGAAATCAAGGAGAGGGTTAACTATTCTTGCTACAGTTTTCCCACCGTGGTCAGAAAGTACAGGTGAGACACTTTGTTTCTCTTGCTATGACTCTAAAGTCGCTATTCCCTCCGAAGCTAATCACCTACACAAGCCCTGTGTAGAGCCTCCGCAGGACCATAAATCACAGTAAATGTGTAACGATGTTCAAACACTGGTTGCACAGAGACAGATGTAATTTCAATGCACGTCAAAGCATCACGCCAGAAAAGGGGTGAAAATGGCCGCGTCCACCCCGGGTGTCATGTTTCCCTCACTGACAGTAAATAACTGACTATTGCAGAGTCATTTATCCTGGAAATAAATGCAGATTGTAACCTTTGCCAAAAGAAATCTAAAAAAAACAGATGTTTTGTCTTTGGCTCAAGTTACCCTGTGAGTAATCAATGTGTCACTAAGCTTCTAGAATAACCTATTTTGTGACAATTTGCAGATGAACTTCACCTTCACTCGGGGCGCCTTGTTGGCTCACCTGGAAGAGCACGTGCCCCATGCCCAAAGGCTAAGTCCTCACCGCGGTGCCCACTGGTTTGGTTCCAACCTGTGAACCTTTGCTGCCTGTCAGTCCCCCTCTCTCTCCCCTTTCATGTCTAAGCTGTCCTGTGAAATAAAAACCTTAAAATGCAAAAAAACTAACAAAAAGGAACATCACCTTTACTCCAACTGGATCTCCAGAATCCCATTTCTAACTGGTACCTGTACCAACAAGCCACCATTAATTTAGCCCTTTGCATGTTTTTGTTTTTGTTTTTTTTCTAACTCCAGACCATTCACGGTCTGAATAATGCCTGCTGGGCTCAAATCTGCCTAGAAAATCTGTTACACATCATCCCCAATACTCTCCTCACAGTGATGCCTTTACGGTGTAAGTTGTCCAATTAAGACACAAAAAATCATCAAAATGTCATCTGTGAAATTAAATTATGCCAAGCTGATATGCACCTTTCGAAAATGTGCTTCCTAGAAAGTTTCATTTCAACAAAGTGACAGAAAACAATGGATCAGACAATCTTATTTTTACACCAGTTCCCATTCATTTCCCACAGTCTTTTCCATCATTGACTTTCAACATGTTGTGATCATACATATCATAAACGTATAACAGCAGTGTCATCCATCTCAACATAGTATTGTCCAGGGACCTGTTGTGGGGGGTGTGCGGTGAGGACCCAAACGCAGAGAGAAGGAGGCGGCAGGAGCAAGTCACAAGGGTTTTATT
>NC_048424.1:16207398-16280016 GCF_013103735.1 Etheostoma cragini
ATGGGAAAACCGGGACAAAAACACAGGGAAGGCCAAACAGGAAAAAATACCCCAACAAAAACCCCAAACCATAACAGGACCATGACGGATTTCCATTGGTTTTCCTGCAAAATGAAGGATGGCTTTAATGTGCTATTTCATTAGACTGTGGCACATTGAGAGAATACGCTGAAAACTATTTTGTTTGCTTGTGACAAATAATCCTCATTTAGAAAAATCCGTTTAAACAGATTATTATTTTACAATAGGTTTGAGGTGTTTTGATACTCCATCAAATGACTCACTAGAGCCCCTTTAAAACGTGCAATGCAAACCTGAAATTATCCAGACATTACTCAGCAGAGCTGTACGTGAAAACGCAAATGTCCGAACAGTCGAATCAGACGGACGGTACCCTGCCTGCTCCGGAGTGAACGTAAAGTCTGATTGAGCAAAGTGTGAGAATTCACAGAAGCTATTGGGCGTTTTGATGACGTTTCATGCAGCTAGCGCGATCTGCGTCCGGTCCTGGTTCCTGCGCTCCACCCAGGGGCCACCCCTCGTCTAAATCAAACGGAATATTTCCAGTAAGTGAGTGCCCATCTGACATTTACAACCTCCTGTTATGTGCTACATGGGAGTCGGCAGCATTGGCAACTGAAACTTAGTGTAGTATATATAGAAAATAAAAAAATTGAAAGACAGGAGTAGGAAGGACAGGAAGTGCAGTCCTTGAGTTAATGTACTTGGTGACATCCCACCAGTGCTTAAAAGATCACCTACCACTCAGTCACTTAAAGTAGTGAAGTACAAGTACCAACCAATAGTGCAGTACTAAGTTTCTTTCCACTATCAACAGTAGGTTTGTGTGTGTGACACAGATTTTGACTGAGCTGGCACTGCGTGCTCCATATTGTATCTCTGCCCAGGGGGTCCAGTGGGTGAGAGAGACAAACACAAACCCATCTTATCGGCTTCTGTGTCCTGAAAGCTATTAGAAATGGAAAACAGTCCATATTAGCTAAGTTGGAAAAATCTATCAGCATCATGTTGATGGCGTCCACAGCTGTAAGGATCCCGCCCTATGTCGAGCAGGCAATGCATAACTTTGCTGAGCAGTCCGAGCCTTTGAAAACCATCATTAAAATTCAACATGTTGCCTGGACAGAATGCTGAGTTGCTGCATATTGCAGTGCTCCTCTGATTCATTGAAAAGCAATCATCCATTTGGGTTGAAAATTAGGATAAATCCCTGATGTAAACTCCAACAGGCTGGAACGTTTTTTTCATCTGGCACAAAATGACAGACGGACAAAATAAAGAGCTGTTGAACACTCACTAAAACACACTGTAAAAGTCTCTTTGACATCTGTACTGGGATCTCATTTCATTCTGCTTAGCTGACCTTTATTTGCCTGAGCGGGGCACTAATTCAAGATTAGAAATCCAAAAACACTCATTATGTGATCTCATTTTAATTTACTTTGGCAAGAAAGCTAATAAGTAAAAAAATAAAAAATAAAGTATGATTATGCAAAAAGAAGTGCAATTCGGGTAATGAATATTAGGAAATGTGGGCTCAGAAGCATTTTGGAATGAAAGGTTTCAGTTGGGAGCTGTAAAAATCACAGGTTTGAAAAGATTCACAATGAATGGAAATTTAAAAAAATACACAAGAAAAAGCATCACATTGCACATGGATACAGTTTTGAAGACAACCTTTCGGTACCTCTGTACACTTTGCCTCATACCCACCAGCGGAGCAATTTCCTTCAGTGGAAACAGCATGTCAGAGTGGAAGTAATTCCAACTGTGAGCAGAGTACAGCAGAGTGATCCACAGCAGCACTGACCCTCTACAATACCTGCTGTTGCTATGTCACGATTCTAAAATGCAGCCGGCACTGGCCTTTCTATCAGCTTCAGTAATGACAGGCAGCCTGAGGCAGGAGGGAACTCAACTGGCTGCGAAGCTCCCTGCAGCTCCACACACACACACACGACTAATTACAAGTGTTCACTTCTTTGACACTAATTTAAATATTAAATCAAGATCCGATTTGTATTAGCATATTCCCCCTCTACAGCGCTGTGGAGGAGAGTCTGGCTTGTTCACACAGCATTCCTGGATGGGAGAAAAGTATACACATACATTTCTTTAAACCAATCTAATTTTTCCTGGGTGGTGGTAAGCTCAACAGAGCCAGGGTGCCTCTACAAAATAGTCTCGGTAAGCAACATGTTTTGGTGGAACGTGTACGTTCAAAAGTAGATTTAGTCGTGCAACAGAAAACTCTGATTGGACAGATAGTCTAGCTAGCTGTCTGGATTTACCCTGCAGAGATCTGAGGAGCAGGTAACCATAGTACTCAGAAATCCACCGGAGGTTAGAACGCCAACACAGAGACAGAGGAAGGGGACGGACTTCTGGTCGACAGGACATAGATATGATGGATATAGACTTGACTGACCAAGAACCCTTTCAACACACATATGACATTGTGTATTGAATTAAGATGGACTTAAACTAAAAATCTGAATTTAAAGCTGATGTAAAATCATAAAGGGGGTCTGGCCCCAGCCCTTGTAAAACACACAGGCTCGCTCTGTGAAACATCCTGCAGAATTGCACAGACGGACTGTGACAGTGTGTGTGTGTGTGTGTTTTAGTTGACCAGTGTGTACAGTATGTGTGAATAGAGGTCCAGACAGTCAGCCTGGTGCACAATCCCCTCCTATTATCGAGCAGCAGCAGGGTGTCTTTATTTCCTGCCATGCTCTGCGCTCCTCACTCTGGCAGGCTGTTGTGCTTCCCAGCCGCTCTGGCAAGGCATCACAGCCCCGGTATTTGGAAAGAGCTCCACCGCCCCCGACACTCCTGGGTAGTGCTGAACTTCTGACCCCCGTGGAGACAAGTGTCACTGCTCTGTAATCCCCTCATCCCATGTTAAAAAAAGAAGCAGGTACAGCCTTGTTTCTGCTTCTGCTGCAAAGACAGCCAAGCTCGTCTACATTACAGAAAGAAAACACAATTTCTGTGGATTTCAGTGTGTGGCGGAGAAGAGAAGATGAGTGTGCTTGAATTTAGCCATCTCTGCTTACCATCTGTTTTATCCGTCTCATATTGCCTGTGTGTAAATACGCCTGTTTCAGCATGTTAAGCTGCGAGAACAGGCGGAGCTGAATGTAGATGAGCGAGTGACAAACTAATCCCCTTAACACATGGGACAGTGCCGGCACCAGTTCTAATTGATTCCCAAATTGGCTGGGGAGGAACCTGCGAGGGAAATGAAAGGTTTGAGACTCCTGCGTGGGATGAGGCTTCCAGCAGCTGCAGCAGCAGCCAGAATCTCCAGGTGCTACTTGTCCCAATTAATAATCACAAGATAAAAATATGCAGTTTGCTGCCGTCTCCACTCCTTCAACCCTCATGTGGTCCCCAGGTCAAACTCTTCGCAGACATTTGTTTTTTTTCAATCAAATTCCCCCCAAAATAACATGAATGGTTCCATACAACGCTCTTCACAGTTAAGATTAATGATCAGATCGCTACTTCCATTGAATTGAATTGTTTTATTACATATTTTAGCATTTGAAAAAAAACAATGAAATGGTTTTCTAAATCATATCCTTACTAAACTTTCACAGTTTGGGATTATCCACTCAATTGTTATTTGTACAAATAATTCATAATATCAGATTAAGGCCCTGAAGACCCATTTAGGTCTTTTCAGTTAATGTGGATGATTGGGCCTCTTTATCCCAGGACTGTGCGGGTGTCTATAAACTGACTGAGTGCCTCTTGGTGCTGTTGCACCTGTTAGGGCGGGACAAATGACACCTGTATAATTGTTATTGGTAGAAAGAATTTGTGACCTAATAGGTTCTCATCAAAGCTCGGGCTCATCTTCAATCTGAGCCAGAGTATCTGAAAACACCTGTGTGGGTGTTCTGAGGCGTTAACTTAAAAATGAGACATAATTTCACATGAATGAGTTGTTGTTGTTTTTTATTGAGAAAACTGGGAAAACTAGTGGTTGTGGTTGTTGATGTTAGTGGTGAATCTGACAAAAAAGGGCAGAAAAAAGCAACGAAAGGCTAAAAAAAGCGACAGAAACTTTGTAAAAAAGAAAACATCTAAAAAAGGGTTGACCCTGGAGGACAACACGTTGGATGGTCGACGGGAAGACTACACAAGGGCACAAACATTTTCAACTTGTGACTTTCAGAGCGAGGAGATGTTTGATATCTTGCTCCTTCCTCCCTCCCATCATATATTTATAGAATCTCTTTCAGAGGCTGGGAAGGCAGAAAAAGAGATTACGATGGTTCCTCTGAGGACTGTCCTTTCGTGCCAAACTTCTCTATTTTTTCCTTCTTGCATCCAGACATCCCTCCTGATTGGGCTGTCAGACTTTTTTCTCCCAGACAACTCAATTTGTAAAGATTTGAAAACATATTTCTATCTCATGCTGTCCTTCTTGCTGCCATAGCAAGCAGATACTGCAAACAAAAGCGACACTTATGCTATCAAATGTGAGCTCCAAACCTTTGGTCTTTAGTGCTTACAAATGGAAATTTGTATATCCCTTTTAGTGTGATAAAAGGCCATCTCTGACGTTGACAGCTGGTGATTATCAAATATCTGTTAACGATACAATGTATGTAGCTGCGAATGTTGCTTTTTAGCGATCACTTGTGAATCTGCAGTATGTCTAATGTGACATGCAGCCTTGGATACGCTGACCTAATTAGCAGCAACTGCACATAATCATGGCTCCAACAGTGAAAGTCCTCCTGGCCTACATTCTCATCTAGCATCAATGCTTCCCTGAGAGTGAGCCAGTAGTCATGTTTCTATCTAATTGTCAAGCAAATTTTAAACAAACTTTAACATTTTGCAAAAAATGTGAATTAGAAGCGTTTCAAAGAACTGGTTTAGAGTGAATAAACTAGACTACGCAAAGTGTAGTTTCTTCATAAGTTGATATCATGCATGGTTGTAGAGAAAGGTCCAGCTAATTGGGATGGATTCAAACTTGGCCCAGTTGCCTTGGACCATGCTAGAGCACAACTGTGCCCATAGCCCTCCTTCCCACCCCCCTTCTGGCATGCTTTATATACACACTGCAATAAAACATGTGTGAAGCGCTCTCGTACAGCACAGTGGAGTCCATGAGTAATGCTAACTACGTGGCTTATTCTGAGTTTTTCGGGGCACAACAACGTGTAGAGTTTGACATGCTTTTATTTAATCAATGTCTCACATAGCCTCCCCCTTACAGTTTGGTCGAACTAAAGTCTTCAAACCTGAATTAGTGAACCTAAATTGATAAGCAGGCCAGATCTATATTTTTGTAGGGCCAGAGTTTGGTCCGGGGGGGCCTTGAGTTTGACACATATGGTTGAGCGTACCGGGCCAGTATGGAGCGATCCCACTAACCAGACATTGGGGTGAAACGTGCTTAGGCAAGATTTAACATGTTTTGTCACATAACCAAATACACTTTCAACTAAAATGAGTTGAAAGTTGTAATTCAAAGAATTGATCTGCCTAATTCGACAGTATACTGTTGTGGCGGGGGCGGAAGGAGGACCCAAACGCAGTGTACCAGGTAGGAAGGCAACAGGGGTTTATTGGGGAAAACAAGGCAGCAACAGATTCCAAAAACATAAAAACACAAGGAGCCAGGGAAAAAACAAAAACCGAAGCACAAGGGCTGGAAACTCACAGGGGAAGGTAAACAGGCAAAAATATCACGGGGAAGTCTTACTAGAGCTGGAACGGGGAAGAGGTGACGACACGCTGGAGAACAAAAGGATCTAACAAGAGGCAAAGGAAACACTGGGGTTAAATACATGAGGTAACGAGGTAATTGGGATCAGATGAGACAACAGGTGAATCACGTTAGGGCAGGGCTGGACAATCAGACAAACAAAGTAAAGCTAGACTATACAAGACAGGACAAGACAGGAAACTGACTACCAAAATAAAGCAGAATGCACAACAAACACACAGGGAACATGAGAAAGAATCTAAGACACCAGACCAGGGACAAAGCCGGGACAAAAACCCAGGGAAGACCAAACAGGAAAAATACCCCAACAAAAACCCCAAACCATAACAGTATACCACTGGCTTTTTGCGAGCAGAAGCACTGTCATGAAACTAATATGAAGTCCTCTATTCAGGAGAGAAGAGGACTCTTACAGAAGATCTGAATGCCGTAGCAGAAATTGACGTGCAGCATAAGTGCAGCTGATCTTCAGGAAGTCAAGCATGTGCTTATGTGTTTGTCCAAAGTAAGCATATCCCTTTACCATTTCACCTATGGCAGAACATACCTCAGCTGACACATAGTGTAGTACCTCTTCAAAGATACTTTCAGAAAACAGCAGCTCTTTTTATTTCTTTTTAGCTGTTCCTAAGTGCTACTTGAGATGTTTGGTTCCTGCAGACAAGATCATGTTAGGAAGCAGAATTTCCTCAAATGTCACGTTTGTATAAATTGACCAATGTGTTTAATCCCTGAGTCAGAGTGGCCTTTGAACGGGGTGACAGGAAGATAGCGTGGATTAGGATGGAGAAAGGGCAGCCTGCTCGCCACAGAAAAACCTTCAGGAGAAGTCCGAGCGCCGCAGAACACTCCCAATTTCCACCATCTGCAGAACGTCTGCGGATTCGAGTGCTGCGGATTACCGGAGCTGGAACGGAGTCGGTACGCGGTAGTGCCGCAGTCAGTGGAAATACACACTATGACTTTAATGGTAACCTATTGATTCCACTGCTGCTACGGAGCAGATCCAGATGGAAATTAAGAGTTAGAGTGTAAAACAGACTGAACATGCTTTACTGTGGAGATTCTGGAGAGTGGAGGTTTCTGAAGAGCTTTAATTAGACGTTCAAAACAGAGATGAGTGGCATATTTCAGATACTGTGTAGTGAATAAAAAGTCAACGTTTTCCCCCAAAAATGAAACATTACTGCAAATTCTCACATAAAAGCTAAATGAAAGGGATGAGCAATAATTCAAAAAGATAATGTATTGTCTTTCAATGTAATCATATCTACAGTGCTGCAAAAAAGGGTATGGCTAGGCCACACTGCATTCTGGGATGGGACAAAAATGTGCTCTGGTTTATTGGCATTTCTTTAAACCAATCACAATCATCTTGGGTGGTGCTAAGCTCCGAACGCAGAGAGCGTGAAAATAGTCTTGGGAAGGAACTTGCAGCTGATTAAATTAACTGGATGGAAGGTTACATGCTCGTACCAGTGTATTGCTGTGTGTATTTTGTCCTTAGCAAATCCCCGCCTATCCGTCTCAAAATATCCCAGTTAGAGAGGAGATGCCGTAAACATATTCTTTACAATCCTTACAGTCATTCGCCGAAAGAACCCAGCAAGCCTGTATTGTTGCATGATCCACATTTTCTTGTGTGCCAAGAAAATGACAGTGCCCATGCTATGAAAAAAATAAACACTTTTTTCTGGGATTTGGGGTGTTAATTTGTGTCTCTGGTGCTTCCACACACATACAAACTTGGAAAAAATCTTCACAGCTTTCTAGCAGCTCTGCTAGCAGAGAAGAGGTGGCTAACCGTAGCATGCTAGCTCGTTCTAAATGGCGAAACAATGCTACAATACAAACTACTTCACCATAATCTACAAAAGAACTACTTCTATGTCCCTACTTGCAAGTATCCAACACAAAGTTGGAAGTGTGCCCTCGTTTAGAAGAATTCTGCCGGCTAATCCTGCCTGTAGTTGTAGAAACAAACAGCTTGATATAGATATAGATTTTTAGCAGAGGAAATTTGTCTATTTGTCGGCTTCTTTAGCCGTGTGTTGACAATGTTCATCAATTTTAATTATGTTCTATTTTATATCGTGATTGCTTCCTACTCCCAGGGTAGCAACTGAAATAAAAGGCTAAAGCAACGACAGTTTAAGGAAAGCACAAGTGTAATTAAGGTCAGATCTTGGTCCTGACTGATGGGGAAGTGATATTGATAAGCGTGATATATTGGCTATGTCTTTCCTTTCTGTTTTAGGAGGCAGCGAATGTATGGTGTTTTGCCTGTTGTTCTTCATATTTATGTAGATTTATAGTTTGCTCTTCTTTTGTAAAATATGCGTTAGATGTTAGATGTTAGATGTTTCTGTTAGATGTTTGTGATTGGTCGTGCTGTGCAAACCGCGCCTCTTTCATGTGAACGTGTGTGTCTCTGGATTGGGAAACCCTGGGTTGGTAGAACTAGTTGTTAACCACCGTCGTGACACAGCTTGCTCACGTCAAGCAGCTTAGGCAGAACCGCGGCTGTTAGGTTAGGTGAAGCCGGAGATCTGAAAGAAATCCAGGGCATGTTGGTCTTGATTCGTAGTACAGGCCTCTTGGGTCGTTCTCAAGAGATTTCCGTTTAAGACAACACGCATCAGTTACAGACAGACAAACAAATTAGTGTTTACAAGATGCAACAGGTGCAATATTTTAATGAAAATGCCAAGTAAACACTAAAGTACTGAAAACAAGAACAAGATTCCAAAGAAGTTTTGTCCAGTGCCCTTAACATGAGGATAAACTCCCCTTGTGGGGTCAAGCTGGACAGTTTTAGGTCCTGCTGCAGTGTATTCCCGGTTAAGGGGACAGAAAAGATTTTTTTTCCAGTACAAACCAATGGGGCATTGGAAGTATTAAAGTCCTGGGAGTGTAGTCTGTGAATGTGGTGCTTGGGTGACATGTAAATGGATAAATATGTTGGCAGCAATAGATAATCGCTCCCACATTTGTCTGTTCCATATAAGGCTACATCCAGCATTCCAATTTCTCTGGAAGTGGTTCTAAAAATTAAAAAAAAAAACGTTAAAAAAATTATGACTTCATTGGTAAGGTTTCTTTATTGAAATCTTTTTGAATCGTTCAAATACAATCATAGGTTTCAAATTTACGTGCGCTTTAAGGTTCCGCCGTACTTCCAGGCACTTGTTGTGGTTGTAGCATATACGTGGGGTATATGTTGTAATATAGCAGATAGAAATAGCTATGATGTATGATTGGGATACAGAAGACAAAAGTACGTCTCATGGAGGTGTTGAAAAGATAAATAACAACACAGAGGCAAATAATTCAATTTGGTGTTGGTACCATGTATTAAGTGAAAACAAAGACAAAACTATAACAATACCCAAAAATATTTTCAATCTGCAGACAAATTCAAAAGTTCAACCAAAAATAATATTTAAACAAACTGGAGAGTACTCAAATTAAAGTCAATTCATCACACACACTATAAGACGAAGGTCTATGTTCATGAGCCATGAACACAACATCCGATAATGAGTATGGTCCAAGGATGCAACAGTCCATAAGCCACAGCTTAATGAATGGCTGTGTAAGTGTATGTGTGTGAATGAGAGCGGAGGGGGTGAGCAAAGCTACAACAGCTTCCTACCAAACCATACAGGGGGCGACGATGTTGTTGGGGCAGGTTCTGTTCCAAGTTGTACTAGCTCGCCATCAATTAGCCCGCAACTGCCATACACGACAATTCCCGCAGATATTCGACACACCACGACACCAGTCGATTAAAGACAACAGGATGGTGGATGCTAGTGCAGCTGCTCCAGTGGCTTCCCCCTCACGCTACTGATTACGGAAACTCACTACAGCTTTTAACCCATGCTTGAGTGCTCTGATTGGGTAACTGAGCCTACCATGTGACTGCTGTGTTTCCGGTTTGTTCATGTAAGTGGGAAAAATGAGACCTGGGTAACATGTTAAAGCCATGGAGAACAGCAAACGGCGCTCTAAAGTGTAGCTTTATTTAATGCTGAAACAGCCCGGTAAAACTGGGAATAACCATTGGGAAAATAACTCCACCTCTCAAAGATTCGGAATCAAGCATCGATAAGAACTGGAACAAAAGAAAGAATCAGGGTTTGAATCAGAATTGTTAAAATCCAAAACGATGCCCAAATCTAGTTAGTCAGTTAGCTTAGCTTAGCATAATGACTGGTGGTCTAGCCTGGCTCTGCCTAAAGCAGGGTCCTCAAACTCCCAGCACATGGGCCACTCCCGGTCCGGGTCTGGCCCAATTCCGGCCCGCAACTTGATGTCAAAACAATGACGTAATTCAGCCATTGATGGTATTTTACATTTTTTTTTTTTTTGTTCTACCTCCACAATAATTAAGATAACATGTTTAGATAATAAAAAGCATTTCATTTTAGATAATAAAAAACTATTTCATTATCAACACTTATTATGAAATTGCTAAATAATTGCAAATGAAGTGTGCATGTGTGGAACCAACAGGAAGTTCATGAACACTAAGACGACAAGGAGGGAAAGTATGTCGCTTTCAAAACCTAAGCGAAGGGTGGATAGGGAAAATTGACAATTTCAAGACAGATGGGGGATTTTTTTTTTTTTATCCCTTTTATTAGATAGGTAGAAATAGTTAACAGATGTGAAAGGGGGAGAGAGAGAGATGGATGAAACGCAGCAAAGACAGGCTGGATTTGAACTCCGGCCGCAGCAGAATTCACTCAACATGGGAGAGCGTATTTACTGAGTGAGCAGTAGGCCACCCCAACTCAATGTTTTTTTGATGAGTTTGGTGGAAATGCGATCAACCTCATATGTAAAGAGAAAGTCGCTGTGTTCAACCCTTGTGTTGCCTTCCCAATCAACCACGAAAAAACTACTGTTTTAGTCATTACATTATTATTGTCTTTCTGACATTTTTTGTCACTTTTTCAATGTGGTGGGTGTTTTTTTGATGTTTTTGCCAAAGCTTTTTGATGTTTTTAATGTTGACATTTACAGCGTTTATTTTGACGGCCCATTTTTTGCGCAAAAATAAATGAATAACTGAAAATGAGTTAAATTTGACCCAAGGACAACATGATTGTTAAAGAATACAATCTCAGGCGTAATTTTTCGACTAGCAGCTGATGATGAGACATACAAGGGAGATGATGACAGGAGACAACGAGCCGAGCAGCTACAAAAAGGACTATCCCAGCAAGAACTATTCCACAAAGCCGGTAATGACGCTGATGCTGCCGTGGAAGCAAGCTATGTGGTCATGGAATTGATTGCCAAAGCGGGGAAACTATTCACCGAAAGGCAGTTTGTGAAGGACTGTACGTTGCAAGTTGCTTATATTCAATATAAGAGGAGCTTATTCAACAACGTTTCTCTTTCAACAAAACCGTGGCTGAGCGGATTAATGGACTGTCAGGTAACATCAATGAGCAGTTACAGGACAGAGCCCACAGTTTAATTGCGTACTCTGATGTGTTTGAAAGTACTGATAAAACGGACATTGCTCAGCTTGCAATTTTCATCGGGGTGTTGATGAAAATGTTGAGGTGACAGAAGAGTTGCAGAGTATGTGTCCAATGTATGGCCGGACCACAGCAAAAGACATGTTTCAATCGTGCGGTGCAATTAAGCAGCTTGGTGTGCCGGTAGACTGGTGGGCATTACCACTGATGGAGCACAGTTCATCACAGGGAATAAAAAAACGGACTGGTAGCGCTGGTACAGAGAAAGTTAGGGGGAAAAGATGCTTGTCCAGCTGTTGCTCTGCACTGCATTATACATAAACAGCATCTTTGTGGCAGATGCTTGAATTTTTGGACATGCTGTCTATTGTCCTGAAATGTGTTAATTTTATCAGGTCAAGAGGCATACAACACCACCGATGTGCTGTACTTTAAGAAGGTGCGCTGGCTGAGCAGTGGACACGTGTTGAAGCGATTTCTTTTAGTTAAGAGCTGACGTGAGGAGATTCATGGAAAATGGCAGGCTGGATATTCCAGAGCTTGATGATCCAAAATGGATAATGGATCTGGCATTATTTGTGGACATAACACAAGAACTAAACATCCTAAATCTGCAGGGCCCTGGTCAGCTCATCACAACAGCATATGAGAGTGTGAAAGTTTGTGAAAGAGTTGGTGGAAGAGGGCACAGCTTTCTGTGGTGATGAATAGGTCTCTGCTATTGATAACCCGCGCACAAGTTTGATGAACATTTTTGATGACTTTAAGGTACACCGTGACACTTTTCTGCTAGTTGCAAACCCCTTCTCAGCTGATATGGAGAGTGTCCCCAGCGTGAGAGGCACAGGGAAAAGCAGACACAAATGGAAAGAATTTGTGAGAGAGCTGCTTCCATCATTTCCAGAGCTGTCCAGATTTTGTAGTCATGTGCTGTGCCTTTTTGGAAGTACATAAAGCCGGTCAAAAGTCTGGGGTCACTTAGACATTTCCATTCCACTCCATTATAGACAGAATACCAGCTGATCTGAGTGGGGGGCTGATCTTTATTGGAATATCTACATTGTCGATCATCAGCAACCATTCATCGATTGTTCCAAAGGCACGTGTGGTTCACTAATCTGATATTAAAAAAAAAAAAAAACTGAGAAAACATTGGAGGACCCTTTTGAAAGTATGTAAGCACATAATGTAATCTGAGAATTGCTGCCCTGGTTAAAAAAAACAATGCAAGTGATCTCAGCTGGTAATGGAGTGTAATGGTAATGTCTGAGTGACCCCAAACTGTTGATTGGGAGTGTACATGTGTGAGAAGTTGTTTTTAACGATGATTTTTACTAAAAGCAAGTACAGATCAACGCTTCCAGATGCCCATCTTGAAGCAATACTCAGAGTTTCAACTGCGACGTCCACAAGTGCTGCCAAGAATCGGGCAAGAAATAAAGCACAAATGGGCGCAAAGATGTTTTGTTTGTTGAGGGCAATACAATAACTTAAAATAAATAAAGTTAACTTTTAAAGAAAAGTTAAAATGTGGATACAAATGTATGCTTGTGTTTGAGAGTGTTATGTGTTGTTAGTAGGAATTAATATATAGATAATTTATTAAACCAAAAAAATGGGAAATTTGTGTTACAACAGCAAAATATCAGTCACACAGCACAGCTTATAATTAAATATTAGGATACAATATATACACATACGTACATACAATATACATGAAATAATAGGATAAAATAGGGCAGATGACTGCCCACCCTGAGCCATGGTTCTGCTCGAGGTGTCTGCCTCTTAAAGGAAGTTTTTCCTTGCCTCTGTCGCCTGGTGCGAGCTCTTGGTGGGAACTGTTGGGTTTCTGTAAATAACATCACAGAGTTCGGTCTAGACCTGCTCTTTATGGAAAGTGCAATGAGACAACTGTTGCTGTGATTTAGCGCTATATAAATAAAATTGAAATTGAATTGAAATATAAGAGCAAATTTTTAAAATATGTACATGTTAGAAATGTAGATTTACCTACTGTGCAAGTGTCCCTTAGTGCAGTATTGTATAGAACAGTAATGCATTCTGGTACTTCATTTATCGGTTCCGTGCCAGATTTAAATAAGTTATGAGAGGAAACTATTTTTATAAATTATATATTTTTTATCCATAATTGTTTTCATTATTATATTTGACAGCTAAGGTTGCTAGATGTGTCTAAAAAGACTTTCACGTTATGTTTACAGTTTGGTGTGATATACGTTATCATTATTTTTGAAATAAATAAAAAAAAACAGTAGTATCTGTTCTTATTTTGTATTATTCTTGAACACTGATGTGGCCCTCCAGTTGGATGACGTTGGCAGCAGTGGCCCCGCAGCTCATTTGAGTTTGAGGCCCCTGGACTCAAGGTGATTACTTAACAGGTTCCAGGAGTCTTTTCATTATCTAGAGGTTGCTGGGCAACCCGAGAAACAGCCCGGCTAAAAGTACACATTGTTATTTTCACGTTAAGCTTCTTACTCTAATAGATTATAAAATATAACTCTTTAATTAGGCCGGTCGAGGCAGCTTACTTTGTATAGCACATTTCAGTAACACAGCATGTCAATAGGCGTTACATAAAACATTAAAGAGCAATTAAAAACATATTTAATAAGATTATAAAAATGCTAAAATATATTTTCCAGTCGTTATGCTAACCTTAGCCAAGTGGCTGCAGCTACATATTGAATGGACATTAACAACAGTGATATGGATACCAGAACTATTTTAAGTCTGGGCAAGAAATACATACATATTTTTTTTCTTTAAAATGTCAAGCAAATCCTCTAAACAAAACCCTAAGCAAAAACACCACATGTAAAAAGAATCTTGCGAGCACAACTTTGAATAGAGACGGACAAATACTGTCAATTATGCAAAAGTATGCTTGTTATGTTTTATTGGAGTAAAAACCCCAAGTAGCAGTGATGCCGTTTGGCTGAAATGAATTGCATCAGACCTCTTTGTCCTGCAGGCTTTGGCTCAATGAGAACTGATTGGGTCTTCATTTTAAATTGTGGGGCTTGTCAGGCGCTGATGCCAGCTGCTGTTGCATATGTGCTACAAAGTCCCCTGTCAGAAACCCACCCCAGGCCAACAGGAGGCGGTCGCCAACATGGTGCTGTCTGCACACTTACACACTTAACAGATGAGTATTTGTTCTTTCTTTAAACAACTAAAATGTGAATCTTCTAAAAAAAAAAAAAACTGTGAGGTGAGAAGAAGGATGTGGGAAATGGCTTTCTGGAACTTTTTTTTAAAAGGTTGGTTCATTTCTGTCACACAATGTCTTAACACTTCATGGCTGCATGTGAAACAGTTCAGGCAAAGTAGCAGAAATCAATTATACAATGCTAAATCTATTATCCAAAGCTCCTCTGAGAGGCTCATTGATGTTCACATAACTGGTGCAGTAATAATATCCAAAGAGCCGCCGTAGCGATTTGTCCCTCCTCATACTAAATTTAACTATATCTACTGCTGTATTTATACTACTTCTCCAAAGACCCACCCATTAAGACATTATTACAAGCCAATACATTACTGATAAATGCAGTCTTCAGCTGCCTTAATACCTATCATTTGTGGCAATGAAGTGAATTCCATCCAGCCTTCATCCATCTTGGCCTTTTTATCCGTTTTGTAAATTGAATTAAAGTCGGCGCCTCGCTCAAAAGGGATTTAAAGCAACCTGCTCAGAATATTCCGGGTTTGTGAGCCTGGAATGTCAAGTAACAATCAATCCCCATGAAATGGAGCTCTGTGGCGTTGGCTGGAATTAAGGTCCTAACACAAAGTCAATCAAGAGGATCAGCAGACTGGCGAGTGGCGAGCACCAACGACCCCGTCACCCAGATGTGACAGGGCCGTGATGTGATGGGAGATGAATGGTCGGCTTATATTCCACAAGATCAGATGCTACCAAATATCTACAAAAACATGGTCTTCCAATAGTTTTTATATTTAATCAGTTTTTGTCCCAATGTTGGCCGGATCTGAGGATGTTTGTCAGCAGGTAAAAACAGTGGTTTATGTCCAGGATGTTATTTTGATTTCTTTTTGATCACTTTATGTTAAAAATTTAAGTTTCGACAACTATAAATGTAAATGGATAAATAAATAAAGGGATGTCGTGGAATTTGGTACAAACATTCATGGCCCCCAGAGAATGAACTGTTGACTTCCATCTTTTGTCATTTCATCTAGCAACACCTCCAGGCCAACTTTGCAATGTGTTCAATACTTTGGTTTATCAGCAAATACCTGCAAACTAATGGTATTCCCATCAGCCTGAGAAGTATTTTGTATTTAGCACTAATTTGCAAATGTTAGCAGGCTCAACATGCTAGCAATGTCCTTTTAATAAAGCACCACTGTGCCTAAGTAAAGCCTCACGACGTTTCTAGCAAGCCTCTTAGTCTTATTTATGGTTATGTTCCCTATTTTCAAAAGGGATTTAGCTTCAAGATTGTGTGTTAATCAATTATGGTTATTATGGACTTCTAGTAGCAAGCTCTAGAACGGAAAATATCTTCAAGATTGCCTTACCGGAAATCTCACGGTACCACCTTCTATCTAACTGCATCTAAATGCAAAAATGAAAAACACATTTTAACCATAGTCACATTAATATATAGACTATGTAAATTTGGTCTGACAGACCTAACTTTCCATCCATGGAACCATGTTTGAAGCAGTGTGGCTGCGTGGCTGAGGGAGAAAAGAGTGTGGTCAGGAACAGATATAGATCAAGTTTGATAATAATTTCCAAACAGTGGGAGTGTCTTCACACAGTGCCACACTGCTTCAACAGCATTAATTTACAAACACAGTTCACTGACAGCACAGCATCCAGATCACTAACGTGACCCGCGGCATCTGAGAAGCCATCATTGGAGACTGTTTGGAAAAGAACAGAGCAAATAAAAACGTGTCTAACACGTCCACCACAGTCGTGGTTGTCACACACACACCTACAACTAAACCACGGCCATTGCTGCCGGCATTTCCTCGCTGGACGCCGACTGGTTCGGCAATCTGCTAGTTCAGACACAAACGCATTAGGTCAGAACCCGACAGTATGGCTGATATTGTGTATCTTGCATCTTGTGATATTGTGAGAATCCGGCCGTCGTGCAAGGTAACCAAAATGTACAGCTGGCTCCAACAGGCAGGACGACATCATTCATCAATGAGATCCATACAACTATTGCAAAAATGACTCATATGACTGCTTTCTGATCTGGCTCCTCCATGATTGAGGTTTGCAGATACAAAACATTAAAAGAAAGGAAAAAGGACAAGACAGACTAAGCAATAAGAACATAGAGAAAACATGACAAGCATGTATGAATTAATAAAATAGTTGAATGCTGATATATACAGTATGCTTATAGTTTTAAAATGCCTAAGAGTTTAAGTTTATATTTATGCATTCTAATTACTGTAGGCACAACAGACTGTTGCTGACTTGTAGTCTGAATTTTCCTTTGCAGGAGTCTGTCAATTGATCTATTGCTTCTTGAGAAATTCTGATGAAGAGGTTGAATCTGATGAAGAGGTTGAATCATTTAGAATTTTTTCTATCTTGTTTATATTGTGCTCATGCTTCAAAGTGACCAATGTGGACTGTTGGTAAGAGACTGAATTCAATCTCAATTCCTTCTTAGTCCAATGTCTTGCACTCTTATAACAATGTCACACACACCTCAGCTGTTGCTTCTAAGAGATGATGTAGATTCTCCATCAAATCTCCAGACTGCCCAATTTTTCAATGAAATGTAACAGACTGTGGAACATGTGGTATGTTTATTCTTTTACTAGGAATAGAAGTACCTTTAAAGTGGCCATGGTTAGAACAAATAACAGATTGATCTACCATCTAGAGTGTTCTTTCCTTTTACTTTCACAACTATTTTCTGTGCTTGTTTGAGGATACTTGTATTTTTATACTTAGTGAGAACATGCCACCCACATTCACTGTGAGCTAAACCAATACTTTGTGCCCACAAGTGTGACATTCCTTTTTGCCAGAAGACCTGCTGAGAGCTCAGCCATGTAAAACTGCATCATATGGCGTGTGAGAATGCCAGTTTGAAGGACCTCATTATTCACTCAGAGGTCACGTTAAAATGGAACACCTTGTGACTTTTTTCTCCACTTTCCTCTTGCCAGAAGCATTCATGAAATTAGAAGGTGAACCATTTTAAACATGGCGACTAATTGCAGGCAGGAATAAAGCTGGCAGCATGGTGGAGATAAGCACCTTGTATGAATAGAAATCGGTAGTTACATATGCAGAAAATATGGACCTTGCACATAATAGGTGTAAGTAGGAGTTGGCAGCTGGCTGGAGGGAACCTGGGTGCATGGTGAGAATGGGCCACCCTCAGGATAATGAAGTGAGGCACTAAGTGTAGAATTGACTTCACTGAAAATGTTTCATTAGCTGCACTCAGTCCCCACATTGTTCTCCTCCAGACTACACCTGAGTCCAGATAAGGCACTCCAGTTGTATGGAATGTAAAAGAGAAAGGGAGTGTCACAAAATGAAAGGGTTGGTTCACTCAAATTACAAAAAACATACATTTTTCATGTAGATCTGTTAGTGTGTAGGCATGTGAATTTGTATGCCTCATATGTATAATCTGTATTAATATATGTACTGCATATTAATATATATGTACTGTACATAATAATATATATGTACTGTATTTATGGAAAAGGATTAGGGCCATATGTGAGAAATGTATTTTAGTTCAAAGTCAGAATCTTGAGACTAAAGTTACTGTTATTACTAATCATGGTTCTATTATCTTTACTGTAACTTTAATTGCCACAGGAAGTTTTTACTCGCCGCTGTCACACCAAAAGCTTCCTCTTGGAGAGAATTGATGGGTCTCTATAAATTAGAGAGTGGTCTGGACTCTATCAGTAAAGTGTTCAGAGTTTACTTCTTTTAGGATTTGTAACTACAAATTGAATTGAGTTAAACTCAAAATTTGAACAAACCTGCTTCGGTATTACTTAATAAGAATTTAACACACAAAAGCTAATCTTCAGCATGACCGTGTGGGTGTGCTCCAGTTAAAATACAAAACATTTTCTCTTAGGCCGATTTAAAATGTTCTCACACCAAGCTGCTCAATTCGGAAATAGCAGCAAAAACTATGTAAAAAAAACCAACATTGAAAAAAGTGACAAAGGATGATTTTCACAATCTCCCAAAACCAACATCTGTGGTTGACAAAAGTTGCCGGAGCACACAATATGCAGATCCACATAAAAGAAACTAAAACACATCTGTGAATCACGTTCTGTTAAAATATGCAGTCATATTACTGTTCATACACAGATATTTCTTAGAGTGACTCTCTCAGAATCAGTGTAAGCATACAACCAATACCACTACTTTTTTGCCATTTTCAATCTGCCACTTTTAGGATTGTGCCTTTAAGGAGCATTAACATCCACGTTAGCTTTGGAAGACATAACACATTTTGTTCCCAGCTCAGACAATCCTTCACCTGACGTCATCATACTAAGACTCTAGTCAGAATAGGAGTCTGATACTGCTCCATTGGACTGGGAATATGGTGTTTCAACCGAAAACGCCTCGGCACTCAATAGGATCAACCTACAACCAATCATAGCAGTGCAGTATGCAACATTTGTTTAACTTTTGTCAAATCCCGCAGGAAGGACGGCAAAAACATCTTTCTGATCACCATATGCCTTGATCGCAGTTCTCTGTTCGTCTTTTAGATTGAATGCGCTGTTGATATCTTCTATAATAGACTCCATGGAGGAATATACATATCTCAATTCTCAAATTCAACCCAAGCGCTCTTCTGTGACGTGGTTGATTACGTTACTGTTGATCATCTGTCCATCATTGTATAAAGCCCGCCCTGACAATTTGATTGGTCCCAACCGCTCTGGTTTGAGCACAGCTGTTCCGCAACGGATCAGATCCAGACCGGACTTCCCGACCCAAATGTTGTTGGCGGGGATAAGTTTGGCTGACATCAAGGCTATGAATCATTCACCCCATGTGATTAAATACAAAACTGCTCAGATATTTGCTAATTTGCAGATAAAGGTGATCACAAGCAGTAAATGCACCAAGGTGAGCACTTGTGTTGCTGAAGCACGTGTGGTCAACAGTGTGAAACTATCGGCATGAATGTGCACGGTACTTATCCAATGAAGTCAAACCTGTTTGGTTGATTTGTATCTACACTCTAAGAAAATATGTGAATTAAACTTACTGTCCATATAGAACGTTTAATTTTTTCAAATTGCATATGTTGTTCTCCGACAACTTTAGTCGGCCATTGGGGTCGTTTCTTGACGTCACTTTTTTCGAACTTTTTGTCATTTTTTCAAGATTTGGGGCGATTATTTTCCGTTTTGGTAATTTATTTCTACCTTTTGAGACCTTTTTTTTCGAAATTTTTCAAAGTTTTTGTCAAATGTTCTGTTTTTAAAACTGTAGTACACATCGTTTCTGTTTTTATTATGTGGCAGAAATCTGTGTAATGAGCAGCCTAAACCTTCCCCTTTCCCTAAGTACATAAAACACTTGTCAAGCCGCCATTGTAAATAAAAACCTGTCCTTAGTGACTTGCCTGTAAAAATTAAAGGTGTAATAAAATAAATAAAACCTTTCCTGTTATTATTTCAGTACATCTGGTCTGAACATATCGTGTAGTTTTATTTGTGTATCCTGTTCTCATTATGTATGGTGTTTTTGTGTTATGCCCCTGCAAAGCACTTAGTGACTTATGCCTGTAAAATGCACTTTTAATAACTTTCACATACTTACTTGGTTGAGTCCATGTGCGTCCTAATGCACTTGGCAGAGAAACCAAACTCGGACCTTCTCATGAAAACATGCTGCAAAGTGCTGCTACTGATTAAAACCTCCACAGGGTACCTTTAAACTTTGCAGTGCTGGTCTATGTTTCTGTTAATTAGTACCATTTCATTTTCTCCATTTCAACGCCGGAACAGTCTTTTCAGCTTGTTTCTTCTTTATAGCCTTTACAAGAGCATCTTTGGCTTTTGGCTCCTGCTTCAGGGCTTTCATCATGAAGATTTAGCTGCTTTTTTCCCTCTCAGAGGCCTCTGTAAGAGCAGCTCTGGCTCATCTGGTCATCAGGGTTAGCTCAGTTTGGCTGGGAGACAGGACAGTTATAAAAAGAAAGAATTGAATACACCTTATTGTCCGAGGGGGGAAATTTGGACTTGGACATAGTGCTAAAATCTGTTACTTTACACCATACATGTAACAGAAAATGACAATCTAAAATTAACATAAAACTAACACAAAAACAAACATGAGATCATCGTCACGATTACCGAACCCAAAAGCAGCCAAGGTAAGAAAAAGGTGAGTATTTATTTGGTAAATCTGAACGTGGAAGCAGGTGAGTCCAGGTGATGGGGGCACAGGGGAAAGCAAGTTGGCTGGAGGGGAAAAGCAGGTCCAGTATGGTTGAGAAAGCAGACGGCCAGGCAGAGGTGGAGAGAATTTCCTGGTTGACAGAACTGCAGACAAAGGAACAGGAAGCCGATCAGCAACAGTCAATAACAACCATGCAGCAGAGCCAACTTTCAAAAGATTTGAGCTGATACGCAGGCACAACATACTGGTTTGGCTAACGATCCGGCAGGGAATGGATGTCAGGTCACAGCTTTTATGGTGTAGAGGTGATGATCCGGACCGGGTGTGCAGACTGCTGATGAAACACAGGTGTGGGTAGTTGCAGAATCTCCCACCTTGCCTTGTAGCCAGGCAACCAGGGAACTCAGGCAGAAAACAGACTCATGGGGCGGGGATTGTGACAATCATAAGATCATCGAAGCATCTTAGGACAGGAAGGAAGGACACATATGACTGCACAGACAATACAACATCTTAAAAACTGACCGCAACATTTAAAGTGCAAAGTGCACAAAGAGCAAGTGGCAGCAGATCGAGCATCAATCATCACATCCATATTTGCATTAAATAGACCCATCAAGACGAGACATACTAAGATTGTCATTTTCAGGGCCTGCTTAAAACCTCCTAAACGTCTCATCATCTTTACATTTACTGGCAACCTGTTCCACAGGCTTGTTGCTGCAAAAAAAGACTCCTTACTTAAATTACTCTTAACTCTAGGAGGTAAAACATCAGTTGAGCTGCCCCTGGTGGAGAACATCTGTGAACATCTCCCACTCTGTTAAAATAATGGATTAAATATTTGGGGACAGCCCCATGCACAGTCCTATGTACCATGCACAGGTGAATCTGAGATACTCGATCTTCTACTTTTAACCACCCATTAATCTCAAAATGAGATCTCATGGGGAGGTTCCGAATAAGCCAACACCCACCAGGCCCGGATTTGTTGTGGAATGGCTGTGGCCATGACTGACAGCTGAAGTCACAATGACCCGCAAATTTGTGCGATATAACCAGATGTAGTTTCTAGACACAGAACCAAAAAACCTCTGGCCTGTTGATTTCAGGCCCGTCTCCGCCCATTGTGACATTTTCAAGGTGTAGTGCAGGGAATATGATCTGCCGTGAGCAGTGTGTTTTATTTTGAAAAGTAACCGGATGTTTTACTTTGTTTCTGTGCTCAACTTCCTGTCCCGTTGAATTGCTGCGGAGCTCTTTGCATCTGCTTTGGAGGGATGCGGATCACTGGAGTTGGGTCGGAGTCAGGACGCTGCCGCTCTGCAGATAGTGGAAATGCACACAATGACTTTAATGGAAACCTAATGACTCCACTGCAGTTCTGGAGTTGGTGGAAATCAGGGGTTAGACTGAAAAATGATGCTGCAACAGCCAATGTGTCCATTACGACTCATTTGTCTTATTAAAGAGCCCTCAGGCAGGACACTAAATCTGTTAAACCTGATTATCATAATAATTAGATCACAGCATGTACATGGTTCACATTAATTACCTAACAACAAGTTTACAAGAGTTGTTTGGTAATCATGTCAGAGCCTGGAAGGTTGTGGTGTGTGTGTGTGTGTGTGTGTGTGTGTGTGTTGTTTGGGAATGGTTGGCTTTGAGTTTTCTGTTTTGTTTTTCTCTGTATCCTCCTGTTAGTATCTCTGTTGGCCCTTCCTTTTTCTGTCTCTGTTGTGTTTCCCCGTTCCCTTCCTCCTACACCAGCCAGCTGCGTTCCACCATCACCTTTCCCGCCGTACACACCTGCCTGCCATCAACGACAATCAATCCCTGTATTTAATCATCGGTTCCACTCACCATCGTCACTTGGTTGTTGCTTCTTCCTACCTGGTGACAGATGACTCAAGCTCCTCATCATTTACTTACCTGTGTCTGACCACTGTTGCTTATCCTAGTCTCTTTGTTTTCCCAACAGTCTTGGCTTCCGCCATCCACCTGTCTCCAGTCAGCTGGCTTCACCAACCGGTCCACCCCCTCACGGCTCCATGCTCCATTCTGCCTCCGCCCCCGATCTCAGCTTTCTCTCCGCATCACTTAAGCTCCCTGGTCTCCAGTGCCTCCTCCTCGGACTTCCTCAGCTCCTTCCTCCCCTCTGTCCCTCGTCGTCCTACTCCCGGTCCCCGTGGCCCGCGCCATCCTTC
The DNA here is from genome assembly GCF_013103735.1 of Etheostoma cragini. Lineage (NCBI taxonomy): Eukaryota > Metazoa > Chordata > Actinopteri > Perciformes > Percidae > Etheostoma > Etheostoma cragini. Next base: position 16,230,310 of record NC_048424.1, read on the forward strand.
CCAAGTCCTCCCTCAGCTCCTGGCGTCTGCCACCCCACTTCCCCAACTCGACACTCATTTCCCTTTTTTTTCTGAGATTGAGCCGAGCGTTCAGGTCCGTTCTGCTTTGCGGCATAACAGAGTGGGCCATGTCTTCCACATACAGAGAAGGGAAATGTAGGCACTCAAGTTAAAAGGTCTTATATTCTGCTCATTGTTAGGTTCAAACTTGATTTGTTTAACATGTTTACATGCTTTGATGTTCAACAACTAATTTATTTCCTCATACTGCCTGTCTGTATTCTCCCTCCGTCTAAAACGTGCAGTTGAACACATGCTTGGTCAGGTGTCTTTGCCGGGACTCACGTCTAGCACTCTGGCTGGGACTCTTGGCGTCACTATTGGACGCTCTGGGTCAGGACGTACATTCAACAGAGGCACAAGAATGGGAGAGTAAAGGGCGTTATACAGTAGACGCAGCCAAGCTGGCGTGCACAAATGGGACATCATGAGAGCGCCGTAACTGTTTATACTCCTGCTAGTTGCAGTCTCAAGCTCCTTCAGACTTCCTGTTTCCGCTTTGTCGCGTGTTGCTGAAAAAAATAGCGTGGTGTACGCCCTCTGGACGCACACTCAAAATCGCGGCGCGCCAGTAAGATCTACGTCATTTCGACGTCACATTGGCGCACGCAGGCTGGGATGTGTTTGTGCGCCAAATGGACGCTTCAACTGTATAACGGCTCTTAGGGTTAGGAAAAGAAGATGGGTGGGATCACAAATGTATGTTTAAATGACACACAAGACCAGAATGGGACACCCACCCCGGGCTCCTGGGTGACAGTGTTTGACCCCTCCACCCCCCCGACCAGCCTCCTTATGTAGATGTTTGGCCTTTACACTACTCTCTACTGCTTTAGCTTTTTATATTGGTCAACAATCATATCAACGGCCCTGTAGATACCTGTATCATGTCGTGATTTGTGACGTCTCCAGTGTTGGGCAAGTTACTGTTAAAAAGTAATTAGTTACAGTTAGTATTTACTTCTTCCAAAAAGTAACTAAATTAGACACTCAATTACAAATTATAAAAGTAATTAGTCACTTCATAAAGTAACAAATGCGTTACTTTCAAGTAAATTTCTAATTGCTCAAATTTGAACCCCCTCCACCCCTCTTTAATGGAACATAAAATACATCTGCATGTTCAATTAATTAAGATAAATCAGATTATTATAATAAAACTGAATACTTAATACATTATGTTATTAACAGAAACAATGGACACACATCTAAACTATTTTAATGTTGCTGTGGGACAAAGTGAGACCAGCCTCCAATCAGATGCCATGTACGTAGATATTATGTCTAGTGGATCAATACAAATAACAACATAGATGTTTTGGAACTTTTGATATTTAGTGCCCCTCAACAGGCCACAACTGGGCAAAATTAAATAAAGCTTGGTAAGCACTATAGCAAAATAAATAAATATATACACTCTTTGTAGTGCAAATAAGGTAAGTGGCCTGATGTTTACTCTTTTGCGCTGACGTGTGCGTCAAGCCGGCGTGTGTGTGTGTGTGTGTGTGATAGAGCGAGGGAGAAGTGAGAGAGTAACACCGATTAGCTTCGGAGCGAGTAGCCACACTAGAGTCATAGTGTATATGTTTTCTGACCACGGTGGGAAATCTTTAGCAGTAAAAGTCCCCCCGCCCCTTGATTTCATAACGCCATACCTGTCTCTCATTGACTGACTCGCTTGTGTTGTTCGATGTGTTCGACTATGCGTGCTTATGAACACCCGCCCAACTCTTCCTCTGATTGGCTTACCATGAAATTGTGCTCAATCTCAGCCAATCGTCAGCATTCATGCACTTGTCTCGTGCACGGACTAACAAAAGAAGAAAAAAAGTCTTTTCCTCTCGGCTCAGAGATCTAGATGGTCTGATGAATGGTAAAAGCGTTATTAAGATGGGAAGAGTCAATTAGATTACTCGTTACAGACTATTTTTATTTAGTTTATTATTTTTTATTTGATTTGTTTTACAACACCATTATTCCCATCACTGGACATCTTCTAGGTTAAGTCTGTCTCTGTGTCTCTTGCCGACCACTGGCTCATGAGTCTGCCCTGCAGTGAGTGTTTGCTGTCAACATCTCAACACTGTCCATCAGCCTCCAACGTTCAGGCCTGCAATCTGCCCACTACTGTGTCAGTGGCACCTCGCTGACAATCCCATGAGTCACCCCGAGTCCACCATTTTCACCGCATCCAGCCTTCAGCAGGCTGACACCGGTGTCCTGCAGTCACCGCAATGTCAAGCTAACACTGTGGAACTCCTTCAGCACGCACTACAGGATGGGAAGGACATTCTATAAGTCATCTGTAAATATAGTCTGTTTTGCTTCTGTAACTTCTGTCACCAACTGATAAACACAATTGGGATTTGACCTGTTTGTTCACTGAGTTGTGACCTTTGCACTTCCCTTAGTTGCTGCTTAGACTACTCTCAGCTTGGATTGATACAATTTATCTAGTATCATCTTAACTTTGGGCTTTACATTGATCACGTGATATTCGTACAGTATTTCAGGACTGTGCTTGTAGATGTCCGATACATAAGGGTTATTCTATTCATGGTTGAATAAGAATGAAGGATCTTTGAAGGATGCTTGATAAAACAGGGTACGCTGGCTGGCATTTGACTGTTCTGCCAGATCATTTGTTATGATGTAGAAGTGAAATGCAGGAAGGGAAGAAGTATGTTATGAGATTTATTGGAGGGTTTTTGAACCTCTGAGAGGGCAATTTGTTAAGCACTTGAATATAAGAATAGCTGATGAATAAATTGCTAGTGGCCAGTTTGCATATGCTGTCTGTTGGATTGGGTTGTTAAAGATAAAATGTAAATTTGAGTAATGCACGTGTTGATATTAGACTGTATTTAGACATGTGGGATGGACCTCACAACATGCTGTTGAGCAATGTTAGTGGCAAAAACTTTAATAATTTGTCTTATAAAAAATGTCGTAGAGATTTGATTTGTATGTTAAACCAAATTAAAAACATGTTCAGTTTTGTTTGCAATAGCGTAGACAATACATGGCACCATCCTCTGGAGGACAGACAGATCAAGACGACTGAAAATCGTTGGGATGGAAACTAGACCAACTAAGGCTACATTTACGTTGTTATGTTTTGGATTTCCAGCGGAGTTTCTGAGCCAAAAGCAATCTCGGTGCACCAAGTGTTTTTGTCTCCAGTAGATTTAATCTCCATTGAAACAAACACACTCAAACCGCATATCCCATCAACATTCTCGTGTTCTGCGCATGAAAGGAGGCAGCAGGTGTTCGCTGCCCGTTGCTGGCTTTTGCCATGGTAATGTTATTAGCTTAGTTTTAGAGAACGAGACGTTGTGATTGATAAGACCCAAACAGGAGAAGAAACGTTGGCTTCGTTGTCGGTGTTGCCAAAGGTCTCCGTTTGCTGCCGTTGAGACTGAAACACAACCCCGCGGGTTCCAAACCAAATCCTATTTCCTAATGTCGATTCAGGGGGGTCAGAAACGCCAGAGCAGGGGGATAATGGGGCTAAATGTAGCAGAAGATGTGCATTTTTAAACCACACCTTAGCAATGTACATGTAGCCTAAGGCCAGTCGAGGTGCAAAGATCCGTATTGTAATGTTACCATTGTATAAGCAGTGTATTACCATAATACATTATACAAAACAAGGCCTGTGCTTAAACTGTGTGTGAGTTGTTAATCTGCCCTGTACCAATGTCACCAAAGACATCTCCTTTTACATTCAGACGCTGATAAAAGCCAACCATGACCCTGCAGTCCACTGATTCCCAAAACTCCCTGCTGGCTCACTATCTTGTCAGAACCAATACGATTTCCATCAATGTTTTCACATACTCAAGCACACAATACAGTTTGCATTTCAAAGACCACAAATAAAAGCTGAAATCAAAGCTAAATTGTCCCTTGCTTATTTCAAAGATACAAATATTACATATTACAAGATTTCAGAGCCGTCGCTGTTTTGCGCTCCCACTATAATCAAGACTTCTTTTCAAAAATGAGACACTGACAAGATTGCCTGGTGTGGTGTTTAATGTTTTACTGTTCTTCTCCCTCTCTGGACCTCTTTTGTCAGTCTAGCTTTCTCAAACTTACATAAAAGCCCAACCATATCAACACAAAATGTAGGCATATTGTTTTTTAAACCGTATAGAGGGATTACACTGGAATTTCCAAGTAATACTGAAGTGAATACTGTCAAGTGAGATTGCTCATCATTTTACTGGACCCATGAGGACTATCATTCAACAGGGATCATATTGTTTTTATAATAGATTCTTTATATATTAACTGTACACTGGCTGCAGTGTATTGAACACCAACTTTTACTAGTAATTGCAAATAATTATTAATCGCGCTAAAGGCTATGTTGGCTTAAAAACGCTAAAAAGTGAAACCACCCTCTAGAGTGGACATCTTAAAAATGCTCCACCGTTGTGTTTCCATCTAAAGAGTAAAAAAGCAAAAGTCTGGAGACAGCTGTGTTCAGGTAGTTGTAACGGAGTAGGCTACAAAAAGCTCCTGTTTTCTATAAAAGATTTTCAATGTAATGGCTCATTATTGAAATGATTTTGATAATGTGGATGAGGTTGTTATAGTTCGATGAACATATGTAGGCTATGCATTAGAGTCAGAGTAGACTACAACGTTAAGGATGGAGAGAGAGAGAGAGAGAGAGAGAGAGAGATAGAGAGAGAGCCTCTCGCTCTCCAGCAGCGGCTGAAGGGCCGCAAAGCTCAGGATATTGGTAGTGCTCCCGTGGATGCTGTGTTGGTCATCTTCAGACAAACATGCAACTCCACCTCCTCTTCTTCTGTCCAGCTTTTCTTGTTATCTTTGCAATGTTTTTATTTGTGCTACTAGGTACAGAAGTAGAAGGAAGGTTGCATGCACGCAGGCGGGCAGACTTGGTGGTGTTGTGTTGAGTTGCTTCACACTGCCACCTAGCCGCCTGGAGTGCATACTACATCAAACTTCACACACTTTTGCGTCACCATATGTAAGCAATTCCCCCCCTCCCCCCCAAACGCTTGTCTAAACGCAAAATAAAAATTGATATTGCAACATCACTTTTCAATTTTCTCCTCAGATTGTTCCGGGGTAAACATAGCCTTAGGAAGGAATTTATTTTGGTGGGACATTTGCAGTAAAAGAAAAGGCCACATATAATGTAAAATGAAATAAGCTGGAGATGTATGCTATATAAATTAGTTGGATACATGGTTAAACGTAATTTACTCTTACTAGAGTATCACCCTGTGTAACTTTATTTTGTCAACTGCAATCCAACAGGTCAGTCCGAAAACGTCCCAGTTAGAGAGTAAATACAAAAATGTTAAACATATTCTTCGTAAATCTTCACAATTATTTCCCAAAAGTAAAAAATATAGCCAGACTAAATGTCTTTTTTCCGACAAATGTCAGAGTGATGGTGGTGCTGAGAGAAGTTCTCGGCAGTGCTTAGGAGGTGTGCTGGTGAATCAGCCCACTCTGTACTGACTGGTCCAGGCTGGATTTGAACTGGCCCACGCCAAGTCCCTACCGACTGCAATTCTTAGAACCAGACACATTTCCTGCTTAAACCCAGGTATCGATCCAGGGAGCAGGGATCTTTAGTCTAACACTCTCAACTTGTAGACTTCCCGCACTGAAAGTGCTGGTGAGAGCAGTGAGACTGAGCCAAAACAGTTCATTTGTGGGCCATTCAACCAAAACAATGAGCTAAAAAAAGCTAAAATAATGCTATGTAGCGATGAGAACATCAAAATTGGGTGATAATTCTTTCTGGGTTTGTCACTTCAAATGCCCCTTTTCATTCTATATGATAGTTAACCCATTCTTCATTATTGCAGCAAAATGTATACTGGGCAGGAGTTTCTTTAAAAACTACATATAGACTAATACAAAACTAATCCCTCTCAATTACCACATATGAGCCATTAGAAATAAATGGTAGTGTCTGTATCTACAAAGACCTTGCCTGTATCTTCTCTTTTCTTCCTTTTTTGCTGTCTCCAGGGCATTTATGGACGTCTGCCTTTGGGCAGTGGGTGTGCAGAACCCAGCCAATAACAGCACTATGAATCCTTGTCTGTGTCTCTCTCTGCTCTTCTGTCTTCCTGTATAGAGCTGCAGGTCTGTCTGACCTGAGGGTGGGGGTGAGCCACACACACACATAGAACTAAGAGGCCACAGCGGACAGGATGAAGTGTGATCTTTAACTGCATTCGCACACAATTTGACAATGTGGCAATTTCCCGCAGGGTTGAATTTATTTAGATACTAACTGCCAAGAAGGAATCAGAACATATCATTTTATTTACCTGATTCACTGCTTTGTTCTCGCTACTCTCTGGCTTGCTTGACCACTTCTGTTCTCTGTTTGTGTGTCTCTCTCTCTTGTTGAGCTAGGACTAGTCGTGTATTGCCAGGCCCTCCTCCCCAGTGCTGCAAAGGGGGGTCCGGCTAGTTCACACAGCATTATGGGATGGGAGAAAAACTTGCTCTGTTTTTTTTTTTTTTTGTGCATTTCTTTAAAGGTGCAATTTGTTATACTGACAGCTAGAGTTTCAAAAGTTACTGAAGTACAAATTTAAAATACTGAAGAAAGTCGTCTCCCCCCCCCACTCCTCCCCAGACTCGAAGTTCACGGAGGTTGCCAGGCTGAGACCGCAGCATCTACATCAATGTTGCTAGCTGCTTGTCTCACAAAGCCGGACAGCACAGGATAGTAGCTAGTGTTAGATGCTGGCTATGTTGACAGTCATACAAGCCCGTGTTCACGCGGAGCTCTTTACCCAAGGTAAAAAATGTTGGCTTAAAGAATTACGATAGGAACCGCTAAAAACACAACAACCTCGCCGTCTTCTCCACCCTACGGACAGCCACACTTTACTGGGTTAGAATAGAGGCAACTATAACTAAACACACTGCTAACTAACGCTCCCCTTGTCCCAATTTACAGCCCGCCCCCCTTGGCTTAAGATAATTTACTGTTGTCGGCTACTGGCGACTGGTCCTCTGGTAACGTTAGCAGTTAGCAGGGTTAGCATGGTGGCGTTAGCCAGGACCAGTCGGGATCACTTTACTGGCTGGCTTTGTACTCTAGCTGTATAATTAAATTTGAATACACAAATGTTAAAATGACATAACATGCCTGTCCTTTGTATCTGGGATAAATTAACCTGAAGCTCATGCTTACTTGTTCAGGAGGAAATTTGCCAACTCTGTGTCGTTTTGGTCTCTAAGCTCTCGCCATCTTTCAAATACATCCTAATATTTACATAGGGTTTGTTACAAAATATGCTGTTTTCTTAAGGTCGGGTAGAATTCATCTCTGTTGATCCTGTTCGTTTGTTTGCTGATATCATGGCTGTTCCAACGTTACTGTTGTAGCGCGCTGGCTTTACATTTTTAAAGGTATATATCTGGCAACCAGGCCTGGCTGTCAAACTGGGCAGTTGATAACAACACACAGACCAAAACACAGACAGACGTTATTTCATGGAACGGAAATCTCAAAAGGAGAAATTACTGGCATTAGCATTGTTGTCAGAAAAGATAGTATTTCAACTTAGCATGTATCCTTAATATCTGATGACACATTGGGGTACGTTTTGGATTTATTACAGTAAATATATTACATATTTGACCTTTAGACCAATCACAAACGTCTAGGGCGGGGCTAAACGCTACCGCTTCAAAATAGCCTCGGGAAGGAACTTCTTTTGGTGGAACGTGTGTATATTGTAAGGTTGTTTTAGTCATTAACTATGGTCCTTATAAATCAAACGAAGTTTAAAATTACAAAACAAAGACAGAGGAAGGCAACAAACATCTGGTTTTAAAGGGCGTCCCTCTTTTCTGGCGGAATTTCCAGCAGCACCTGAACAATCCTGAAAGTGGAACGTCATGGATATAATCTAAGCTTGTACTTAAGTGTTTTTTTATAAGGTTACCCTTAAACCTTTTTATTATTACTTGACAACTGCAGTCTTATAACTTTGCAGATGTATGAATGCATTCAGGGAGTTCTGGGAAAAGTGGACAGCCTACTTTGACTTAGTAGTGCATGAGATGGGAAAGAAAAAGCCTGTGTCCAATGTAATGTATTTCAACTCACCTTTGTTAGAGATAGGAAATTATTCATCAGTAGCAGAAGTTTTTCAATGGGGCTAATTCTGTTAGTTACACAGCTGTGATAGGCTTAGTTGCTCACAAATATCTACACCCATTATATACGAATAGAAATGACTGTATCATAAGATACTACATAAATTAAAAACTCCATTCATAAATATTCAAGCAGATAACATGCGTTGAAAGCAGTGGCACAGAAAACAGACAGTCCAATCTAAATCTACTCAGATGTACCTTCAGAAGTGAAATTAAAGCTGCTACGGAGTTAGCCACAGTGTTACTGTCTTTAGTTCTTTTAACAGTGTGCCTCACTGAGGCTTTGAGACACAATGTTTGCTTTCCATTTACATCACTTTCCTCAGTTGTAATTAACACAATGATTCAATGTCTTCTATTTCCCAGTAGACGACCCAAATGAGACCGTGCAAAGCCGTAAACACTGCTGAGGCATGCGTGAGATGATGCACATCATAAATCACCTCTGTACCTCTGTAACGCACTCCTTTAAGTCCAAAGTAATGAATGTCAATTGAAGGACTCAGTGCAGTCTGAACTCTCATTTTATTTTTCTTCAATTATTGTGGAGGTAAAGCAATTGGGAAAGGTTTCCCAGTTTCGCCCTGCCTGGAGCGTACGTGGAGGCTGCTGTTCTCTCTATTTTCACATCTGCATATGTCACCTGTAACATTAATTTGAAAAATAACTTAATGCTCTTTTTTCACTGTTACCTTCCCCTCCATTGCCCTTGTACCGTCTGCGTGGTGTAAAAGGTCTACTTATTTGGTTCCCCATTGTTCCGAACACGTCTGTGGGCGTTCTAAAACCATTGGGCCTGGACACATACTGAATGTCTGAATGAATGATTTTCTACTAACGTCCCGGCACATGAGAACAGCTTGACTCTTTGGACCTCTTTGATAACAAACAAACATATTTTATGTTGTGAAATAGGATTTTTTTCTTCAAATTGCATGTTATTTGAAGTGATAAGAGAAGGTAAGTAGAGTGTACTCTCCTCCTCCTCTTCAGCTCTGGTTAAGCGATTTGCAGTTTGCATCTGCTGTGTGCTTACTTGCCTGCTTGCTTGTCGACTCTGCATTTTGCTTGAGTTTGGCCGTAATGCCCATCTGAATATCTGAAAATGCAAATTCAAATAACAGCTTTGTTGCAGTGCAATAATTCTGCTCTGACAGATCAACGGGAACATTTCAACCATTTCTCTTCCTCCAGCTCCGTGCCTGCTACTCATTAGGCCATATAAATAAGGCTCCCGCTGAAAAGTTTTGGAGAAAACCGCATCATGTTCGTATGTAGAATACAGACATCAACTTCCCCAGAATCCCCAACACCATATCTTTTTATCCCTTTTGTTTGAGATTTCTTGTGAAGCTGGCACACTTCAAAGTTGTCAGATTGACAGCGGTGCAGACTGAAAGATCCTATTCATCTGCCTGGTGGAATTATGCAGACATCTCTCTTGAGCACCACTTCACAACCTCCATCTCTTTACTTTAAATATCTGGCCTCTGCATGACACCCTGCAACATGCTGAAAAAAAGTGTGTCAGTTGAAGGAAAGTAGAAGGAAGAAAAATTCTTGAAGCCATAAAAAAATAACATAGCTTAACACAATATTGCACATCAGTTAAACATCCTACAAGTTGTTAAATGGAATAACACCAGTGAGCATTGTGAGTGTGGGATGTTGGATAAGAAGCGCTGAGGGAGAGTCTATGATGATACCATAAACCACAAGACTGCGAGAAAATGACAAATATATCCCAGCGCATATGCATGGTTAATATGTGTTCGGCCTCATTTTGTCCCTCACAGTTTGTGTCGCACAGTCTTGGGTGATCGCTCATACTTCCAGTTGTCGTCTCTTTGTTCAGACGAGGCTCGAGACCATCAGAGTTGCCCCTCACCGGTCGAGCATGTGCAGAGCGGCGACTCACCCCTGACCTTCCTCACTCCACCATGCTTACTGCTCCAGAGACTACTGCACTGCTTCTGTTATGTCATCCATCATAGCTGACAAAATCCTATCAATTAACAAACAAAGCCTGGCTGCCATGGTAGCTTATCTAACACAAAAATACAGTGTTGCGTCCTGAGGCAGAGTGCAATGTCTGAGTTCGGATCATAGGACAACCACAGCAGGTTTAATATAAAAATTAAATGGATGATCCTTTAACATTTTATATTAATTCTGCTGTTGTTGCCTTATTGGGCAACCATATCCAGGGTTGGGTCGCGAGGGCAGCAGCTCCAGCAGGGAACCCCAATCTTCCCTTTCCCCAGCCGCATCAACCAGCTCCGACTGGGGGATCCCGAGGCGTTCCCAGGCCAGGTTGGAGATATAATCCCTACACCTAGTCCTGGGTTTTCCCTGAGGGAGCATCTTTACCAGATACCCTATCTCTAAGGGAGAGGCCAGCCACCCTCCTGAGGAAACCCAAGGCAGGGTAACTTCACCTTTTCCTCAGTGACTTATAGGGGTTTATGAACCATTCTTTGTCTGGACCCTCACCTGAGACCACTTTGCCATGAGAGACCCTACCAGGAGCAACAAGTTCCAGACAACACAGCCCTCAGTTCACAGGGACACACAAATCTCTCCACCAAGATGAGGTGATAGTTCTGGGGGAGGATTAAATGATCATAAATAGTTTTTTTCAACGTAACCTAACCCTAACCCATGGGTATTAACTCTTAACTTCACATATCCAAAACCACAAATATCTTATCATGTTCTAAAAAAAGGTAACAGCCCTTTTTATTTGCATACACAAATGTTTGCTTTTTCATCACACATGACATTGCAATGGAGCTTATTTTGTATAATTGGTAATTTTATCAAGATTGTTGAGTTTTTTCGTGCTGCTCAAAGAGTTAAAGAAAATGCATATGAAAAACTCAACAGAAGCTTGCTTTACCAGAAACATGTCTAATTTATGAAGCATAATCTCCAGATGTCAAAAACATGAATCAAACCACTTTTGGTAAGATACAACAGGTTTTTTTGTGATTTGTGTGACCATTTAAAGCTGCTTAACTGATATTCTGGCCACTGAAAAGGCGACATCCAATGTGTATGAAAACAGTAAACATTCAGCATGAACAGAGCAACTCCACCTTAAATTTAGAGTCATATTTATATTCACTTTCCTTTGAGGTCTGTTTTGGTCTTCACCACCAACTTCCAAACCAAATATTTGGCTCTTTAGTGGCTAGATTTTCCACTTTATAGTCAATTAAATCTGCCATTTACTGCCGGATAGCTGGTAGAGTGGGTCTATCTAAGTGTTTTTAACTGAAAACAGATCCCTGAATGTTGTTGGAAACAAGGTTAACGTGTTTGAGGCTCGGAAAACCAAAACTTAGAGCTTTGTGGAGCCCAACTGTAGAGTTGGGTAATAACTTTCTTGGATGAGCAATAGATTTCACATTGCATTTATTGTGGGCAGAATTTGTGATTCAACACAACTTTTTATACAGAAATGTCATTTATTTTAAGAAAAATCGAAATTATTCTATCCTAGTATTGATTAATTATTCATAAATCCTGTTAACATATCAACGGTTTCAGAGTGGCTTTAGTTTAAGTTGCTAAAACTGGTGAAAACAATCAAGTGTACTATAGCCCAGTAAAGCTTTCCCCCCAATATTGAAACATCTGATACCATAAAAATATCCCAGTTTGAATAAACGGTTAGAGAGTTTATAACTGTCAATATGTGATTCATTCAAAAGTAACCTACAGCCTCTTTTTACATTTCCTCTTCCAACCCGAGCCGGGATCAGTCCCACGGACTCAGCTTTGTCTGGCTTGCCTGGTAAACAGCAAGCATTTATCACAATGTGCTCCCAATTATTACCATGTGGATCTTGTTAGACATTTTATGTAAAACGCATCCCCCTAACAATTGTCTAATGATGAGCATACCGGTTTGATGACAATTGCATTCAGGCAAGTTGAAAAAAAGAAGTTTGTTGCAATGAGATCTAAGATTAAGACCATCCAGCGAAGATGCAATCAATATGTTGTGATGAATGTTGCTTTGTAGTATAAGCTGCAATGGCTGCAGCAATTACCACAGCGTGATTACAAGACTAATTGGACATAACAATGTAATTGTGAGTTAAACCACCACAGCCACATGAGTATGAGGAACATCCGCTGAGCACACATAGGATGAGTTTGCTTCTGAGCTGGCCCTTCCCTAAACAGCTTGTAATAATGTTGGAGGTATAGGCAGCGTTCACATCACATCCCTTCAGCAACCTGACACACCCACAACACCCCTTTGGCGAAACACACAACAGCTGTTCTGGAGACAGACGAACGATGAGGCGGAGGAACCCCTTGACCATTTACCTCCGACGCCATCCATCATTGCTGACAGGTCTCGATCATTTCTCATTTTAATAAAACTGTGTGACACTGTATTCCCCAGTGAGCTGCTGTCTGTCTTGGTGACTTTGTATAAATGTATACTATAAATCTATCTCAATGGCCAATGAATCAGACCATATAAACAGGAGATACGGGTATGAGTACAGATTTGAAGGTCATATAGTAAAGACAGCCTATGAAGGTTCCTAGCAGACCCCTGAAAATGTATGTTTTGGGGTCTTTGGAAGTCAAAACTTGAATAAGTTAGTGTAGAAATACTGGAATCAACCAATAACCCTGTATACATCCACTGTTCCATGTTGATAAGAGCATCAAAATCAGAAAAAATAATGGGACAAAAAGAAATCAAGGGACAGTTAGAATAGACAATAAAAGATGGAATAGGTAATAGTTAATTGCGATTAACTATGACATCAATGTGATTAATCATGATTAAGTATTTGAATTTTTTGACAGCACTAGTTTAAAGAAAAATGATTTTTCTACATGCTAATTTCATGGCAATCTGCATGTTGGATTATGACAAATCATGTACTTTCTAATGTTGACCTTAGGATGGCACCTGGGGCAAAAGGTTCATCCTATGGGAAACAACAATGTGGTATTAATCAACGTCACTGCAATCTAGTATTTATTTTGTCCAAGTGGAAATTTGATGTGAGCTCGTACTGGAATAATGATCAGGGCGGTAGTGTTAATAAATAAATTCATACTCATTTACCATTTATCTAGCCATTAGTTTTTAAAGCCATTTTCACATATGAACTTTGGACAATGTCCATGGACTTAGTTTCTGTTTCACACATGTAGCACACAACAAAAGTTTGTCCATGTCTGATAGATTTCACTTACTGGAAATAACACCTTTGGTTTTGGCGAGTGACAGGACATATTGTTGGGTTATGGAGCCGGTTTGTAATGTGGTCTCTTGCCATTCCTTGAATATGTCTGACGATTTTCACCAAATCTTCAATAAAGAGCAAAGCTTGTGGAGCATCCAAAACCAAATGGGTTCATCCTTTGGGGAGCTAAAATGTGCTAATATAATTTCATGGCATTATGTTTTTCTGATATTTTGTTTGTCTAAGTCTAAATTTGGCCTGATGGGGTTGGAAGAGTAAAGTTAAAGCGGGTGTGAAAAACTGTATTCATTACCTGGGGACCATGGATATTCAGTAAAAATGTGGCAAATTTGAAATTAGCTGGTTTTGGATCATTGAAGAAATCAAGGGTTCATTTTCAACTCATCATTTTGGGACTAAAAATATTGTTGGCAATTTTACGGTTGAATTTGGAAGCCCCAGGACTAGGTGGGGAGATTATATCTCCAACCTGTCCTGGGAACGCCTCGGGAACCCCCAGTCGGAGCTGGTTTATGTGGCTCGGGAAAGGGAAGTCGCGACCCGACACCGGATAAGCGGATAAAGATGGATGAATGGATGGATGTTTGCCAAACAGAACTTTAGGCTTGATAGTGGCATTAGAACAAAGCTAGTGGATCATTTATAACAAAAAAGCTTCATCCAATGGGGAACATGAATTTACTATTTATTTATAGTATATTTAACGTTTGTCAATCCCTATATTTTGTAAAGTGTATACATAGGCCTGATGTTGGCACTAGAATAAAGTTCAGGGATCCATGTTTTTTTTTATTATCAGCCAAAGATGATGAAAATTTTCAGCAATTTTCATGAAAACTTGCAAAATGTTGGTGAAAAGGACATATATGGTACAGAAATGGGCAGGACGTCATGAAAATTGGTAGGAACAAACCTCTGAGCAGTATGAATGTTTTATTTTGCACATTTTATTTTATAAATTACAGTGATGCTGAAAGTGTAATCTTCTGCATCGTTCCCACAACATCTCAAGCTGCTATTTCTGCAGAAATAAAGTGAAATACAGTTATGTAGTATGTCTTGTAAACATTTTTCAGTCACTTGGAATAAGACGTACAATGCTAATGTTACATTCATGTGTATGAATTGAGTGTTCCAGCTGCTGCGGAGCCCTCAAGAAGGATGGCATACCAAAGTGATCCAGCTTTTGGAGTGGCTTGGGAGGCAAACTTTGCCAACACATTCAGCAGTCCACTTCGGTTCTGTGAAAATATATTTCTGAAGCAGATTATATAAGTGTTACTTTGGAAGGTCTGTAATGCTTCTCCTTGAAGAGTACGTGACAAGATTAAGGAATTGTTGGAGCTCTGTGCAGAACTTCTGAAAGCGGAGCATTCCTCAGATGTAATCTCCTTTGCTCGGATGAAAGGCCCAGTCATGATGGACCATCTCCTGCTTATGAGGCCTCTAAGGAGCAGGTTTGTAGTTTACAAGGAGATTACAATGGATTTACCACTGATCTCACACACTCTTCTGCAACTCCCCCACCCTTGCTACATTAACCTCCCAAAAGTACCACACTGTATGAGCTGCAGCCAATTGTCACCCGCTTTGTTACATAGCTATGTAGGTATGGGAAGCAGCGATGAGATCCACGGCTTTAACCTAAAGTGAAAAACGTGCTCTCCGGTCAATCGGAGGAAGCTGCATTTATGATCTGCACAACAACACAGAAGGGGATCTTCACAGGGATTCATTCTCGGCTCAGGAGTTGGTGGAAATCTGGGTCATTTCATGATAATGGGGTGAGGATGCAGTCGTAAGGATAAGGTCACACTGGGGAATCGTTCAAATCCCGCACCGCTCAACTGAAAACCCACTGTCTCTCCTCCGAAATGCAATATAGGTCAGTCCTGCAACTTTAATATGCAGCACATACAGAGGATGGTTGGAGTTGAAGATGAATAATTAATGCAACCGGATAGTTGGGTGAGATAATCCAATGTTTGTGTACCAAATCAATGGGATAAGAATCACTTGCTGGGCTTGCAGTGAAGCCTTAAAGGGCATGTATCAAGGGACAAGGATGAATGGGAAGTGATTAGTTATGTTTATTAGTTATGTTTCTACAGAAATCCCCCGTACAAAACTAATAGGAAGCAAGAATTTGATCATGTTGCTTCACTGTGTTCAGGTAAATTCATCGTGACAACATATTTGCTTATTTGGCCTCCATTGTGTTTGGCTTCAATCCTTTCTTCAAAAAACGTTGCTTATAAATTGCTTCCTGGCCATGGCCCTGAATTGTTTAGGCTAATTTAACATAGCAAGCATCTCTAGTCAGCTAGCAAGCTACGTCAGAGATTTAGATTTTCTAAAGAACTTCATCGGCAAATGAATACACCTAAGATTGTATCACTGCATCATAAAAACATTTTATAATCCCTGGCATCATTACTGGCAGTAAGAGAAGAAAGTATGAAGAATTTCTTTCTTTATATTAGCTTTTTTTCTCAGTCATATATTCTGTTTAATAATAAATGTCTGATCAACTGATTAGATGTCCACTGGTAATTATCACTAGCAGAGACAATATTAAATATAATGTTTTCTTGAATCTTTCTACTTATGATAAAAATTAATTTGGGCATGTTGATAACATTACGAATTAACAAAAATATGTTGTCTTTTGCACTGGCTTGCTGCTCCTGTCTGCTACCTGATTCCAAACTGTGGCCAACCAATAAGATTGTTTCAAAACTCCATATGGCCCTTCAGTGTGATAAGTGTAATACTTATTTTGAAACACTCATTTCTTAAATTGTGGTATTTCTCATCTGTGGGTGAAAAATTGACAATGATTGAAGGCTGCCTTTTCACTGTGGTACATTCCCTGTTTTTCCTCCTCTGGAGTCTTTATTTCCTCTTCGTAGAAGATTTCACTTTTCGCTCCTTTGATCTAGTTAATTGGCGTGTTTCATTTGTCAAGATGGTCTGTTACTGAACTTGCTGTCTCACTTCTCTATTTCAAGAATATCTGATGTGACGTCTCATCAGGCTTAAAAACGCAACTCTTTTTAAGCCTATTAAGACCTAATTTACCAATTATGTATAGACGGTAAATCAAAGACAAGACTTGAGACTATTTTCTTCAAATAAGACCTTGCCAGGGATTTGTTCCATGTCTTGTGTATTTCATGTTCATTTATTTTGAACGTTCCACAAATAGCTTATACTGTGTGTCAAATTCATTAAGATAGAGTTCTTGTCTACATCAAATTGACTGTTATTTGCCCTATTCTATGCCAGTACAGCGTTTTATGAGTATGAAGATATCAAATGAGAATAAAATTAGAATGAACCACAGCCCACATGATAAAGGAAACAGAGGAAATATTGGATTTCTAAACAAAAGTTGATTTGAAGAGATGAGCAAAAGTCATTATATTAATGTCTCAAATAGTACATGCATATAACCCTTGCTGATCTCCCCGTGGCTATGGAGCCACAGGGCCGCGGGAACATATATTGAATTGGGGGTGCTGATACATTTTTAAAATGGAATTACTGGAAAACATGCACACTTCACAAGCGAAAAAACAAGAATAACCTCCATAATACAAAACAAGGGGTAGGCACGTGTAATGCAGGATATAGGCACACGGCTTATTCGTACAGATTAGGCCTACTACAAGCTCAAAAACGGAGCCACTAAACACAAGTGTATAAAAAAATGATGTTAAAAGGGAAGCAAGCGCAAGCCAGTTGGATCCTCCGCCGCTCTCTGCTGGTTGCCACTGCTCCCACACATGCAGTCCTGACACAAACATTGAAATAGAGAAATGCAGCCTTGAGTTTTTTTAGCGTAGCATAGCAAATTAAACGCTTAAAGATATTGGGCCATATGTACCAAACGTTATTAACGCGTGTTACGCTGGGCCTAATCATTTTATAACAATACGGTTGGATAGTTAAAAATAAGTGTGACCTCATTCTTGGTGTCCAAGTAGTCTTTACACGCGTGTAAAAAAACACAATTATCCCCAATAATTACAATTAACTTTCAGTTGAATTGTCACTGAACAGTTGATTAATAATGGCAATTTACTGCACGGCGGCAGCATAATAATAAACCAGAATTCTTACCTTGTGCTGCAGTCATAACACTCCAAAGGTGTTTTTGCGCTCCGGGTTGGCACTGATGAAAGTTTTCATCATTGCATGAATATCCAACTGGGCAACGATGTCCCCGTGTACGTGGATGAGGGTGAGGTGAGTTAGTCTCTTTTGGGACATGCTGCTTCGCAGCCAGGTTTTAAGGCGTCTAAGGGTTGAGAAAGTTCTCTCTGAAGAAGCAACAGAGATCGGTAGGCACATGCAAAGTTTTATAAGATCCTCTACTTCTCCAAATAGAGCTCTGGTTTGAGGGTGCAGGTTAGACAGATGTGAGGCAACTTCTTGTACTGTCTCGCATGGGGAGTCGGCCTCTTTACGCACATCTCCCAACATTTGGAGCTGAAGGTGCAGTCGCCCTGTGTCAAGCTGTTTAGGAAGCTGAAGAGATTGTGCGTCAAGTTCCGATGATATGCGGCTGTTTGCTGCATCAATTATGGTCTTCTCCCTGAATGCAGCTGTTTTCATCCCGCTCTGGTCGAATCCTCTGGTGAGTTCAGACTGGACCAAATCCAGAGCTTCATAAAAGTCAGCTTTCCATTTGAGTTCACCTGTTGCCTGTGACAACGCTTCAGGGCCGACAGCTTGGCGATAGCGGGCAGGTGTTCTGCTTACTCTGGGCTCAGCACCTGGCATCTTCAGACCATTCTGGGTAGCACACACTTTCACCTTTTCTACCATTTCAGCCACCACCTTGTCATCTCTCAGTGACCCTACTCTGACCTTGAGTAGGTTTACACAAGCAATGGCACCAAGAGCACTTGATTTTGCACTCTGAAGGCTCTTTGCCACAGTTTCACAGGGCCCAAAAAGGGCTTCGCAGCAGAGGAGGCTGAAAAGAGTTTTTCCATTGAGTGCCTGTTTGTGCAGTCCTGATATTTTTGCCCTTGCATCCCCTCTTACGCCTCTATCGTCTTTCAAGCTTTCCAGTGTCGCCAAAACAACAGTGTACGTTGCGCAGCAGCGTTGAATTGCTTTGGTGCGCACACACCATCTCGTTGGGCATAGTCCTAAAATGTTGACAATGATGTCATCACAGCCGAAAAGTGTTTCAAAAAGCTGTTTGCGTTTTGAAGATTCTTTGATAACACCTGCAACACCCTGTACGAAGTTTAACCCGTCAGCTACTAGGCTCACCTCACGTGCAACTTCTTGCAGCACAAGGTCCAGGGAGTGGTTGCTGCAATGAACATACAAGGACTGGGGGCATATTTCCTTCAGTCGGGCCTGAACACCGGAAAAGCAGCCCGACATGTTATTTGCACCATCAAAACAATATCCTTGAAGGCGATCCAAAGAGATGTTCAATCTCACAAAGATGTCTTTCAAACACTTAAACAGCGTTTCTGCAGTTGAGTCAGGGCTCGAGTAAAATCCCAAGAATTTACAGTGAGACTGAAGATTACTGTCAACAAATTGAAGGCTGCATGAGAATTGTTCCGTAGCGTTGATATCCGTGGTGCTGTCAGCTGTCAGTCCATAGAACGGGCAGTCTGATGCGCGAGTTACTATGTCCTTTTGAACAGCCTGAGCAAACTGTTCGATTATCTCATTCTGTATTGTGTCGGACATCCAATTATCCCTCTTCTTTATCCACTCTTCTTCTTTGGGTAAATTAAAAGTCCGTTCCAGCATCAGGTCACAGAGCACACCCTCACGAGTCGTGTCACCCCTAAACGGGATTCCTTTTCGTCCCAGGAATGCTATGGAGCAAAATAATATCTCCAGGACATTCCTTGCTGTTTGCTGGTCTTTGGCGGCAATATCGGAGAGTAGAGCACTTATTGGCGTTTTTTCTAACCCCGCAAGAGTGCGAATAGCATCTTTATGAATTGCCGATTTCTCGCGCAGACAAAATTTAGCAGATGCCTTGCGCCAGTTAAAAAATCCTTTCTCGACGAAAAGCCTATTTTTACTCACATGCTGACGGGAAGACACCAGATTTTTCTCAACAGCCTGGATACAAGCAAAACAGAAAGTGCAATCATTCTCAATGTCATAGTGTATCCACCTCCTTTTTTCAAACCACAGAGGCTGAAAAGAACGGGAAAAATCCTCATCTCCAAAATGTCTGGAAGGAAAACTGTGACCCCGAGGCTGGCAGCACTGAGTTGCCTTTGTTGATGTTCCCTCCACGGCTGCCTTGGTGCGGCTAGCTTGGCTAGCTCCCTTGTCGCCTGTTGCTAGCAGGATCGCCCTGGGAGTAACAAGTGCAGCGGTGCTGCTGCTACTTTCGTTTTCAGTTGTAACAGAGTTTTCTGCCTCCAATTTTTTAGGCTTTTTAGCCAGTGGTTGTATAAAAAAATCCCAAATGTGCTTTTGTGCCATGGCTAGGCTAGCTACTGTTGACGAGAAATCAATCGATATCTTCACTCATGAAAGAGCATCAGATGTGCGCAGCGCGCCTCACTCTTGGCAAGATCGGCAGATTCATTTTAATCAAATTATGTGTTTATCTCATACTTACCAAATTTTTAAATGCATTACATTTAATTTTGATTGAAAGGGATTAGGTTTATATTAATAATCAATTTATAATAAAAAAATGTGTGTTTAGTTTTTTAAATTATGGTTGTAGTACTTTGTTCTTTCCCTAGGGGGTGCTGCAGCACCCTCCGCACCCCTAGTTCCCCGCGGCCATGTGGAGCCATCCCCTATTAAATTGTCATTTGTCCCCGAACCACTGTGGCTCAGACCAATCGGCTTCATGTGAGAACCTACGGGTGCAGTTTAGGCATTTGTTCAAAACAAATAATGGCAACTCCCAAAAAGCATCCGTTGTATCAGAACTGGAGTTGTTCTTCATTGGAAAAGGAGCAAAGTGCTTGCCCTTTTCCAAATGGTTTCCAATGACAGCTTCTCAGAAGGTTCTGTGTAACAGTAAATGTAAATGTAAATGTGCTGTATTTATATAGCGCTTTTCCAGTCTTAACAACTGCTCAAAGCGCTTTTACATCTACAGGGAACATTCACCATTCACACACATTCATACACTGTGGCCGGGGCTGCCGTACAAGGTGCCACCTGCTCATCAGATAAACATTCACACACATTCACACTCCGATGCGCAGCACCGGGGGCAACTAGGGTTTCAGTGCCTTGCCCAAGGACACTTCGACAATGACTGCAGGGGCGGGGATCGAACCACAAACCTTCCGATTGGCAGGCAACCACTCTGCCACTGAGCCACAGCCGCCCCCACAGTCCATCTGGTGTGCCAGGTAATACAAATTGTGCCCTTGAAAGCATTTTTTTAATAACTTGATTGTCCACTCTTATTTTGACAGAATATCAATCTGGTCAGTGGTACTGATGTGTAAACAAGGATTAATTTCAGTGTTATTTGTGTAACCTTTACCTATAGACACTCACAGCATTCACACTTCCAAAAAAGCTGTTTCTGGCGTCTCTGATGCTCCCACTCGACTGTTCGATACAGCTGCCCTTTGAAAAGTGGGTTCTTCCTTCTGACATCCCACAGACTCCAAAGAGGCTGCCAACAGTTTAATTAGATTCCTCTTGATTATTATGCTTGCTATCAAAAAAGGAAGGAAGATTTTCGAGTGGGCTTTATTTATAGAAATTATCATAATATAGCATAATGATTATCATGTCAGTCAAGCAGAGGAGGATAATGGAAAGCACCTCAACACACACAATTTTGCAATACGTGTACACACGCTCAATATGTTGACGAGAAGCTGGAACTGTTTTACATTAATGTCATTCTTTTCAGCAGTGAGCAGTGCAGGGAACTACAGTTAGAAATTCTATATTAAATTACAGTTATCTGTGGTGTTTTTTGGTGGAAATAAATGGTTGAATAACTACTTTACGCAGATGCAAAGCTATAAAATCACCCAATTTTACACAATAGACATAGAGCTATTTTACATTTTTTCACACAATTTAGCACAGATAATATGCCTGATCACACACCTGATTTTCTTAACTTGCTGTTAGACAAACGTAGTGCGCTGCTGGTTTGGGTTGACATGTTTGACCATTTTTACAGCTTTAATCTCAAGGTCTTCTTTAAGGATTGAAGTAAGGGTTTAAGCCCGATCAGCCGCCATTGTCAGGATAGAATGGACGGTTGCCTTTGCCAAAGTCCATTGATTCCTGACAATGGACACCTCAAGGGGCATTAATCTGCTTATACCATGGTCACTTGCCAAATAACATCTTTTTGAAACCACTGATTAAAATTGTTATGCATTTTCCAATCAAAATCTAGTTTTTACCTGATTGCCCCTGAGGGTTTGAATAATACCTGGAACAATCATTCCCATCCCACAAGGTTCTTATGCAATGTAAGAGCACTCACTGCTCCAGTAAATAGGACAGACATAAAATACAATTTGCCATGCTCAGCTCAGATTTACAACGTGCCATGTCGTTATTGCCCACATGGATTATCACCCGAGTTATGGAGAAGGAGAGTGACTGCAGTTGACCAAGCAGTTTGTCTAGGAGGACTGGAACTGTTGCTCCTGGAAAACATTGAAAAAGCTTATGTTCGGACTACCGAATGGCGATGAAAGGGAGCAGACGTTGGCTTTGGGTCTCCCAATCACGTTTGCTCAGATTTCTACTTTAACATCAACCTTTCTTCTATCAAACTGTCCCAGTATGTTACAAAGTCATTTTGTTACCTTTGACACCAAAAATGAGCGTCTCTAAGCAACAGAAAAGCGGCACACAAACTCCAGCTGTAAAACGAGCCAGCACTAGCATAGCTAGCACGTGACGCAGCTCCTGCTAACGTCAATAGCAAAGGTGCTAAGGCTACTCCTAATGTTAACCAACCTTTCCGAGGAGATGCTACTGACACAATCTCAATGTCGCAGCTGGTGGCCGAGCTGGAGAAGCAGAGAGCTGGTTTGAAGAATGATGTATCTGGGCTCATTCAAGAGCCTTTGGAAAAAGCCATGGATGCCCTCCAGGACACTATTAAGAACATTATTGTCCAGTTAAGTCCAAGGCCTCTACATCAGGCACTGGACTTAACTGACTGGACTTTATTCAAATATTACTTACACTAACTATCAGTGTGGGCTCAGGTATCCTTTTCCGTTCCTTTTATTGCTGTCTTTCGTTATTTTAGGCATGTATGTTGAAGCAATCTGTATGGCATGTTGATATTATTACTTTAGGATTCCCCCTTAAGTAAGCAATTTAATACATGATGCTAGGTTAAAGGCCATCTACTTTTGTTTCTGCTCAAAGTGTCATATGTGCTCAATAATATTTTTTTTTCTCTTTATCCTGACAACTTTGTTAGCCATATATTTAAATATTGATGTCTTTACTTTTGCACAAAATGATTGAAAGTACCTTGAGTGAGGATAGAGTTAATCTAAATGCACTCCAGGAAGAACAGGGGAGATATGGTGAGCCTGCAGTTTGCCTCTGTTGGGTAGGCAAACATAGGCATTTATTTTGTTTTTCTGTTGTATGTTCTGTTGTTATCTTGGGTAATTGGGCGTTCTGTTTGGGTTGTAAAGGTATTGGGTGTGTGCATCCCTGGGCTTCAAATCCATTTCCACAGTTTTATTAGCTTGTTCCCATCATTTTTTACTATGTATTTTTAAGCGGAGACCCTCTAATCTTTGGAGTAAATGCTAGGCTGTGGTGTGGCGGATCATGTATTCCTCCCCTTTGTTAAAACATAGAATATTCCACCATAAGTGAGCCCGACCTTTCCTTTCCACTTTGCACCCTGGAGGTTTGATACTGTACTACTGACAGACGATGCCAAACGATTTTGTCAGCCAATGATAATTTCCATGAACCCAACAACAAGGATAATCTCTCCCCTCCTTGCTCTGGCAGACTCTTAGAGTGTTAATAAGGGGGGGATATCATATCTTACACATCTAGGGTGAGAAAAGCTAGGAAGCAAGAACAAGAACAACTTCTCAGTTCAATACTTGACAGAGTCTGTCAATACTCTGCCTCTCCCACTCTGAAACTCTATTAAAATGAGCTAGATCTTCAAACCAAATAGAACTTATTATCGTCCGAAAAGACAGAACGTACTGTTTACAGGGCTGCCAACTTTTCCCCAAACCTTGGAGTGAGATTTAGGGGGGCCAACCCATATTTTGCCGTGTACAAAGCAATTTCTTTGGGTCTTTATCCTTCAGGGTTTAAATTGAGATTTGTTATATGTGGGGGGATGGGGCTCTCCCTAGGGGGGTCTGGGGGTATGGCCCCCCAGGAAAAAGAATTGAAAAATAAACCATTAAATGGCACTTTATCGAGAGTTTTTTTGCAAAAAAATTGAGAAATCAAGTCTTACTTGATATGTGCAAAACTGTAGGGTTAAGAGACTTTGTGTTGTTGTAGTATCAACAGGTATTAAGGCATTTAGCATTTACATTATTTACATTATTAACTTCTTATGATATAAGAACTGACCCAGACAATGTGCCAAACATAATGAACCACATGAAGAGACAGTAGCATATGTCAGCAACAGCTGAGAAGATTTGGGTCTGTGGTGAACAGGTCCAGGAGTCCCTGCCTGGTGTAGGGACCAGGGACCCAGAGTTAAATTAATGTTGAGGGATTAACTAAGACCACTGAAATTCTAAAGAATAAGAACCATTGAGTTAAATAAATTCTTATCCTTTAACCTTTGTGCCAAGGCTCAGTAATGTTTGGCCCTCATCCTCTGTGCCCCTCTTACTGTATTTACTTTTTGGGAAAATAAAGACTATTTGTTGAGTTTATAAAACATCAAATTAATAATTTACAGTTTCATTTAGAAATGCACCGAGGTTAGAGAAGCACAATAGTGGCCCAACGTTGCAGTATAGTATATATAGTATAGTATATATAGTTTTGTATATATAGTATAGTATAGCTCAGATGTGTTTCATCAGATTTCTGCTCATATTTACAACTTTGTGCACATTCAGAATATAACTCCTCCCATCTTGGTTGTCCGAGATTTGGAGAGTTGTAATTTAGTCTGCTGTGCATGTCATTGCTCCGCTGATATGGTGGATCTCATTCAGACCGTCTGGCAGACACAGAGGCACCATTCGGGTCTCTGGTCTCTGACAAAGTTGAGAGGAGGCTGTACGCTCCTCATCATCGGAGGTCTGCACGGATGCAACGCGTCCCTGCCCCCAGCAGAGCGAGTCCACTAACATGAACTGAAGTTGCTACGTTAGCCGCGCTGCTCACCTCTATTTTCACAGAGAGAGTGGTCACGAAGCGACGGACGGTCTGTGATACTCAGAGCACATACCTGAAGCCGGGGAAATGCACATGGGATGGATCGTAAAAACAATGTTCTCAGTTTGCGACATTCCGAAACTTCCACAGACAGGGAGCGCTCTTGAACCCCCTCACAGTCTCTAAAAGCACAACTAGTCGATCACGAGTGGCTCAACAGGTAGTTCTATAAATAAACTCATCTTTCAGAAATTTGACCGACCGGGTTGACACTTTAGCGTGAGAAATCGGGGGTGTGGCGTGTGAGCGTGTGAAACCATTCAAAAGCGTGTGTCTCACGGCCAATGCGTGAGAGTTGGCAGCCCTGGTTTATTGCTGAAATCACAAGGCTTTGTCTATGAACACGGCAAAAGATGGCTAGTGCACCAATTAAAATTTAACTATTCCAATCAACAGATTACACAAATACAAAAAGAAGACGGGGAGCTTTCTCCAGACCCCCTCGGAATTAAATAGAAATGAAACTAGAAATGTTTAATGATTTGCTAAGTACTTGGACCCGGCTGCACACGCTAGCTGAATCACCCATAACCCTCACACCGAAGCCTGTGAAGGACAGAACACAATGTCGATCATATCGGCCCATTTTGTTGTTAAATAGTGACATTACAATTTTATCTCAAGCACTTGCCCAATGTCTAGAATCGGTTAGAGATGAGGTGATCTCCCCCAATCAAACAGCTGTCATGACGTTGTCACTCTTTCTCTAACACCCGCAGCCTTCTTAATATATACTCCTGCATCCCGGGGGGTACCAATAGTGGTTATCTCCTTGGATGCAGATAAGGCTTTTGACAGAGTAGATTGGGTGTACTTATTTGAATGTCTGCAGGTCTTTTGGTTTTGGCTTAACTTTTATTAGCTGGATTAAACTTCTAAACGTCTCACCCTAGGCATCAGTGGTCACGAACAGGAAGCAATCTGCATTTTTTTTATTATAAAGAGGGACACGTCAGAGGTTTCCACTAAGTCCACTTTTGTTTGCATATGCTGTTGAGCCTCTGTCCATCATGCTAAAATCACTGGAAATAACTGGAATGTCTAGATGGGGTAAGGAACACAAGGTGGCTCTTCATGCCGATGACTTACTGTTGTATTTGTCTGATCCGGTGCGGTGTATTTCCCACATAGTCCATATGTTGCATAAATTTGGTATCTTTTGGGGATATAAGACTAACCTTTCGAAAAGCGAGTGCTTCCCAGTGAACAACCTAGCTCTTGTAATTCCACAAGAGGACCTCAGTCCACCTGGCTAAATTTTTCCGTAGATATTTAGAAATCGATACTACATTGACTTTCCCTAAACTGTACAAAGATAAGTACACACCCCTCGTTGTTAAATAAAAAGATTGGAGGTCCATTAATCTTTCACTAGCTGGAAAGGTCATCTGTATTAAAATAAGTTGTGTTACCCCGATTCCTCTATCTTTTTCTAATGTCTCTTTTCTCCCCAAATCCTTTTTTCAGTTGATTGATTAAAGGATATCATCATTCATTGGGGCAAGGCAAGGCAAGTCAGCTTTATGTGTATAGCACATTTCAGCAACAGGGCAATTCAAAGTGCTTTAGACAAAATCAGTTAAAAAACTGTTAAAAAATAAAAACAGATAAAACACTCAAATTTAAAATAAGAACATTAAGACATATAAAAACAGAGGCACCTATCTATGAAAATCCTCTTTTTGTCAATCAACACCTTTGTCCTGTGGAAAAAAATTAGCCTCTCAAAATTTAAGGATCTCTACGGCAAAGGTGTATTCTCTACCGTTAGTCATTTCTCTCAAAAATTCAACCTCCCTTGCTCAAGTTGTTTCTGATATTTCCAGATCCGACACTTCATGCAAAATCTAGATTCAAACTTCCCCAATGCACCTCAACCTACTGCTATGGATGCCAAATTCCCTTAAATTAAAAAAGCTTCATTGCGAGAATTAATTCCAACATATCTCTCGGGGACACCTCTCTGAATAAAATTAAAGGGAAATGGGAGATGGGGGATGTAATACCTAAGGAATCCTGGAATTACTTCATGTGCTAGACTAGGTGTAATTCCGTTTAAAGTCTTACACCATACCCATCTCTCCAAGGCTAGGCTGGCCAGAATTTATCCTGAAACTGATGAGAATTGTAGCAGATATCATGCTGCCCCATCAACATTAACACACATGTTCTGGTCATGTTCTTCTCTCTCGGATTACTGGTCAGAGGTCTTCATAATATTTTCACAGGCACTATCCTTAAATGTGCAACCTAGTGCCTATTCTGTCGTCTTCGGTACATCGCCAGCGGACCAAAGGATTATCAATAACCATAAGGACATTATAGCATTTACAACTCAACTTGCCTGCCGAAGGATATTGTTGCACTGGAAATCCCCCATACTGCCTAGCACCTACTTATGATGAGTGACTCTATGCTCCATTTAAGTCTTAAATAAATACTTAGAGGGTCAACAGACCTCTTCTATTCTATCTGGAACCCAGTGATTTTTTTCATAAATACAAACTTAAAACCTTCCCTCCTAATTTATAAATCCACAAGTACTAGATCCTGAGGGGTGACGCATGGTGTTGCACAGTAAGCATGGCCTCCTCATTTGTATTCAAGCTTTACTCAAATTATCTGCTTCCACCTTCTTTTCATTTCTTGTTGTTCAATATCTACTTTTTTAATCTCTTTAGGTTGAGATGCACCGGCTGTTGTAGGGTGTTGTATTAGTTTGTATTAGTCCAAAATCCAAATGTACTTGCCTTCTATATAACTGTCTTTCTGTACTTTGTTCTCTGAAAAAAAAAGGGGGCGAGGAAAAGGAGAGCCGGACAGCTCCTGACAGGATGGTGTACGGACAGGAGAGTTTTGTGAGCCAGCTAAATCAGTACCTGGTGGAGGATTACCTGCAACATCTGGTCGAGAAAGCCCCAGAGTGATGAAGCACGGCCTTTTTCTTGTTGAGGTCAAGAAGGAAGGCCACCAAACTGACCTTCCATTGGGTCAGTCTTCATTTTCCACTTCCAGTGGAGGGTGGCCTGCAGGTTTGACAGGCATTGTTGATGCGATCTGATCCGGTCGTAGAGGAGGTTCAGAGGCACTAGGAACTAGGTGGAGAGACGGTCCTTTCAGAGCCCCTCTTGCGACTGCGGACCACCACGTCCATCCAAGTTGACCCGTGGTGTGCAGTAGAGCAGAAGGAGGGCAGCGACAGGGTCCTACGCCACAGTGTCTTGCAGGACTGAGTCGAGCGAAGCCACCTTCTGAGACTGTCCACATGCCAGATTGACGTAACTGGACAGTAAAAAGTCCTTCTTCCGAAGTTCCTCAGACAGTCGTTGGATGTCTTCTTTAAGGTTGGGTATTTTGTTAAGACCAACACAGGGTGGATAGAGTGGTAGAGGTAGAAGTAGCCATTGTAGAAAATGGATTTTGGCCTGTTTTGCTCTGCTTCCGCCGTGTACTCTGCTGCCACCGTTTGGCTCTGTGTAACCGAAACTGAGACGTCATCTCACTCCGCCTTTCTGCTGAGGTCCACCTCAGCAGAGAGGCAGCAGTTAAACTGAAATTTAATCACTTGAGAGTTGGTAGATTTTGCTTTACTTTCCACTGTAAATGGGTAACTAATCACATTGTTCAAGTAAATTGTCCAACACTGGTGTTGTCATACTGCTGCTAAACTCAGAAACCTTTTTATTATTTTTGTACAGTATTACATTGTGTAATAAATCAAGTACGAACAGAGAATTGTTTACTGTTGCAGTTCAGTCTCCACGAGATGTATAAGAATGATGGGGTTCAGTCCATCGCAGATGATTTAAACCTCCATATCCAGTAAGAAGCAAAAAAAAAAACTCAAATGATGTTTTCACACGACAGCAGCGATAGTCAGCGGGTTGCACTTTTTATTCTGTAATTTATGTTTAACCTGGACTTCGCAGTATGACAAGCATCAGCACTCTGAATTATTTATGTACAATGCTCCTAACTACTGGCCTAAATTTAAAGTTTATTTCCTATATGCACAGGTCGAGGCAGCTTCTGAATACTAATGTAACATGGGTTCAGCAAGTACAGGAATTCCTGGCTTCACTTTTTATTTTATCACCATAATGAGGCAACAGAACTTCACTGTCATAGGAGCTGGCTTTAGAAGCTAAGGGTCACCATAAACAACAAAGGCAAGGACTTTATGAGACCCAAGAGATAAATAGAAGCTCCAGAAAAAAGCATTCTTGTTAGAGAACATATGTTTCGCTTGCATACCGTGTGTAAAGGTCACAGGGAGACAGAATAATGGCTCTAGCGTATTCATCGCTGCACGTCTTCATCCAGGCAACCATCCATTGCTGAAGATGAGGCGAGGGGACTCCCGCAACATTTATGATTGTAAAATTATGTACTCAGTTGCTGTGAGGGGAAAAAAGGAGCCATGAGTTACAGTATTATGACTTTCCAGGGTCTAATGAAGACATCACTTTGCTGCTAAACTGCATAACTGTTGCTGATTTGTGCCATATTTAAGAATATTATTGGACATTTAGACACAATTTGGGAACCTAGGAAACTATACAACATGTTTTATAGTTATATTGTCATCATCAATGCCGCCTTTTATCCATTTTCTCTTTGAACCTATAAACTGTGCATCCTAAATGGATGTTAATTGTTTCATGTTTTTTTCATTGGTGTCCAATGAGCTGTGAGAACACTGACAGCTTTCTTGCACTGCTTACAAGGATCTAATTTCACATTTTCACAATAGGGCAACTAAGCTAGCTAATTAGTGAATGCAAACAGAAGGAGGAGGTAGTATTTCATGATGCAAAACTGTACTGCTTTGTCATTAGCGGTTTCGGAGTTGACAACAAACTGATTGAGTGGGAAGGGTGGGGATTAATCTTTGGAAACTCACTTTGTAGTCCAGAAAGTGACTTTTGAAAGGCATTATATCCATACCGCTACCCCAACAACCACTTTTAAATGTATCAATGTTATTTTGTGCCATGTTTTCTTGAAAGTTATAATCAATTACTGATTGTACTTTATTGCATTAGAGTTCAATAGGGAGTTTTAACTCATTGTTTAGCTATCTGGCCCACAACTTAACTTTTCTAATTCACTCTTAATGCTCTCACAGCGGGTCTAAAAACCCAGTGGAAAGTACCTGTTCCACAGTAAACAGCAGATGCACACAGCCAGAGAGCAATTGGTTAACATAGTGGGGCATTTAGCAGATAACGAGACAGATATATCCTTTAGGAGTTGGTGGAGAGCAAAGTCAGAGCAAAAACAGAGTGAATACTGGACATCCATTGCAACAAAACAAGAGACTTTTAAAATGTTAGTTACAAGCAAAATATAACAGCTATTTAGATAAATCTGTGATTTATCTGCATCATCATAGCGATATTTTGATAACATTGTTGTCCTATTATCGCTTGATATGTCTATCAGTTGGCACATATGTTCTATTACATCTTGTGCATACTTTTCCCAGATTTTAGCTTGAATGTTTTTTTTGTTGAATTCAATATGCTGAATTGCCAAAAACACTATTACACACCTGTTTTTATTTTCTTTAAAGCCTTTGGAAACAACAACTTTATTTGCACAAATGTTTTTTAATTTAATTTGATTAAAAAATGGATGAAACATAGCTACTGTTTTGGACATTTAATACCGTTTTTTCTGAATGCTTAAGCGCTAATCGTGATTCTTATAGCACAATTTCTAAAACTATTAATACGTATAGTAAAACCACTCACTGAGTTTGCAAAACAAAAAGCACAAACACTGCATTGCACTCAGTTTGCAATTTTGTAACACACATTTTGCAAAACTGTAGGCACAATTCACTGCACAACACTCTTTTTGCAGAACTTTAAACACAACTCACTGCTTACACTCAATTACCAAATTTCCAACACACTCCTAGCAAAATTATACACATGTAGGGCTATCATTAACACTATTTTGCCAACTGTCTGGCACACTTTCACATGTGCAAACTGTTTTAGATAATTAGTTCACTTTGCAATCAGCCTAAGCACTATAAATAAGCCACAGGTAAGCTGTCTGTGTGGAGTACAATGGATGGAGCAGTAAGAGTGAGAAGAGTGAGAATCAGAGGAGGCCGAGGGAGAGGACGTGGAGTTGAAGAAGCAAGAGGGTTAGAGGAAGTTAGAGGAAGAGGACAAGGAGGAGCAAGAAGAGGACAAGGAGGAGCAAGAAGAGGACGAGGAGACAATATGTCCCCCCCCAGACATCGAGGGGGGAGCACCTTGAGTGCCTTATCCATCCCTGAATTGCACCCACATCAATGTCATCACATGCCTCTTCCATAGCCTGCACAAGAGGCACGCGCACAAAGGACCGCGGGTTGTATACCTTCCACCGCCATGCCGAAAATAACTCTTCTTTGAGGTTCAGACATGGTGAGTATGGTGGGAGGTATCAAACGAGAAATGTTGGGTGGTCAGAAAACCAGTTTTGGACTGCGGCTGCACGATGAACGCTCACGTTGTCCCATACTACAACGTACAGGTTTCCTTAATGGTCTGCATCATTCATACGCTCTGGTAGTGTGAGAATGTTGTGAAGTCTGTCCAGAAATGTGAGAATATGGGCTGTGTTGTATGGTCCAAGATTGGCATGACAGTGGAGATCACCATGCATACTGGAGATTGCAGCGCACATTGTGATGTTCCTACCACGTTGGCCAGGAACATCTATAGTGGCTCTGTAGCCAATGACGTTTCTCCCCCTTCTTCTGATCTTTGCTAGGTTGAACCCAGCCTCATCTATAAAGATAAACTCATGTGGGATTGCATGTGCATCCATTTCCAGTACTCCCTGAAAACAAATACAAATCTGTCAATATGGTGTTATCCAGTATACTGGGAAACAATGTTCCTCCACCATGGTATGTCAGTCCTTTAGAAAAACATAAAGAAATATATAGGGCTTGGACAATGCAGCCTAAATATTATTCTTTTCATAGTGCTAACATTCTGATTTGAGTGTTTAGAATTAACCAGTGGGGTGTTTGGCAAGGTGGCACATGTAATTAGCCAATTAGCTCATGTAGTGTACTACAATGTTTTGATAATTGGGTGAAAGGTTTTCTTATTTGTGTGTAGAGTTTTGCAAAAATAGCCAATAGTTACAAAAAATGTGCTTAAGCAATCAGACAAAACTGTAATAGTATGTGCACCGTTTGATTTGCTCAACTTTTATATATTTTTGTTAACTTGGTAAAGAGAGAGTCAATCCTGTTTTCTGGAACCAAACAGCGATTGCCTCTGCAGCTTTTCATGAATGTTTGGTACTGTAATTCAGTATGATGAGAGTGACAGACTGCTAAGCATCAGGAAATTGCAGGCTTTGACAAAACAGTGACTCATCGGAGAGTGAGAATCCCAAATGTCTTTTTTGGCAGCAGCACAGCAGCACTGCGTCAAAGCCAAAGTTCAAAGGTTCAATCTGTTCGACGAAAGTTTGCATTCTTAAAGTGTGTCACCCTGGATTGAACACAGCACAAGTCAGCAGTGGCCCAGGGACACGCTGAGAGCACACATCTTACGGACTGGAAAATGCAGTAAAGCAGATAAACAGCCCACATGTGTTTGTGCTTTGAGGGAGTGAGGAAACATCAAATAGCAAATATTCCTGTACTGTATATCTGCACTGATCTGTTCTCCTTGATATATTACGTCCTGCTATAAGACTTTCACTCTGTGACATAATTATGTTGATGTAAGAGAACATATTGTATGTGAACAGTTTTACTGCAATGCATACATGTTCTACAAATTGGGAACAAAGTATTGATTACTTTGACAAATTGTAATTGCTATTGATTGTTTACTCAGCTTTCCGTAAAGTCATGGCCAGATTTTTTCTACAGCAGTGTGTAAAGAGATAATTTGGCGCTGAAGCTGAAATGTTGATGTTGGCTCTTTGAAACTCCTCAAATCTCTTTTGAAAAATAACCTTAGCTTACAAAGAGAGAGAGAAGAGTTCACCAAAGTCTTAGGTTATATATGATTAAATTAGTATATAAATGTCTGAAATGTAGTTTTGGAATATCTCTTAATTTTTGTCAAACATCTTTTGGACACACCAGCGCACCTTTCGTTCCCGCCACAGATTAGTTCAATTACTTTTCCGTTTCACATATTTTTATCCAAGAGTGACAGGAATTTGGGGAGAGAGTGAAGCGACAAAGGACCATGGATTAGGACCTGGACCGCTGCCAAGGACTGAGCCCACATGAGGGGCAACAAACCTGTTGATGAGAATATGTTGGTTAAAGTGAGACTTAAAAAGACTCTGTCGCTTTTCCCTATCTGGACAGGTTGTCTCATTGGGACTAGTCCCAAAGAGGCAACCTGTAGGGGAGCTAAAGACAGAAAACTTAAATAGTGTTGCTTTGAGGATGAGAAAACTGATCAAACATCATTCTGCAAAGTGAAGCTCAAAAAGTCACATTAACATGAGTTAAAAGGGGTCTTTTGTTTTTTTACATTGCAGAAGATTGCTGCCACCATAACAAATACAAATGTCAGGCCTGGTATAGTCTATGTCCACCACGTTTCATTTCGCAATCCTTTCGGATCCTTAAATTTCAACCGGATGTCCGTCCGCGTCCTCTTTCTTTGTTTTGGCGTTCTGCTCCTCAGATCTCTGCAGGGTAAATCCAGACAGCTAGCTAGATCTGTCCAATCTGAGTTTTCTTTTGCAAGACTAAAACTACTTTTGAATGTGCACATGTTCCACCAAAACAAGAGCTTCCTGAGATTATGTAGCAGAAGTGCCGGGTGGCGCTTTTTTTTAATGTTTTGCAACTGTCCTGTGTTCATTGCTTGCCTGAATATCTTGCATCTTGCCTGATGTATTTAAATATATTGTTTTTTTTGTAGAATGTACTTAAATACATATTCATGACACCTTTTTTCAGGTGCCACTACACCACTGCTTGGAAACACAGAGAGTTAGTTAATTACACATACGTTATTTACATAAGCAGTCCAGATGTCCTGCATTGACATTCATAGCCACCAACCTGTATTTGCTGGGGGTTTGTTGCTATGGATACCATCCAAGGCTACATAAAGAAAACCTCTAGTTACCTGGACTCAGAGCAGGTGGCGACTCTGAGTGGCATTTCTTTATGTCGGTTGCATAAATAAATGGGCAGTAGGTACTGTGCAATTTGCTGTACTTTTTTTTTCTTCGCATTAGCTTATCATTATCATTCAATAACTCCCTGTACTCATTCCTATTGCATACCTGAAACAGATGTGGAGCATTGCTGGGAATGGTAATTGCAGTCCTTTACTGTATATTAACTTAGACAAAACCTACTTTGATTTTCACAAAACTCAAATTACTTAAAGATGCAGCAGGTAAGCCTTCTAAAACTAACTTTCTTTTATATTCTCTGCAACTGACCCTATGTTCGAGTAGAACTAGATGAGGCATGTTGTTTAAAAAAAATCTGGTTTCCTTTGGCATCACCTACAGCTTGTAGTGCGATTTGCAAAAATCCACCGCTCCCTGTTCAGATGAACCAATCAGGGCCAGGTGGTGTCTAACTGCGTGTCAATCACTACTCTTGCAAACACATTTGAAAGCGTCCTCCCCTCACGCTCATGAGCTGCAGATAGGTTTCCTCCCCTTCCCACCTTTTCACACGCCCTTTAATGTGCACATTTCTCCCTTGTAAGGGAAGGGCTTAGGAGACTGTTAGGGCAGAAAGGGGAAGGGACTGAGAAGTTGTCGTTGTTCAAATTTTTTTGTCCTGGCTCTTCACAATCCTACCTACAGCACCTTTAATGGCATCAGCTAAAATCTGACTAATCTAATACACATCAAACAAACAAAACTAGTTAGCTAATATATGACCTGCTAGGACTGCAGAGTAAAACAGGTGACGGGATACGGGCACATCTGAACTGAAACTTGATCAGAAAGCTGTCTAATAAAAGATTACATTGGTAAGATTTTCAATTACATTATGCAAGAATATGGCTTAAATTAAGAAAATGAATGTTGTCCGACCAGTGTCCCATTTACCCTGCACTGTATTCAGTGGAGTGACCCATCAAAGCAGACGGGAGGGGGCCTTAAGGAGACAGGCGCAAAAACTTTGCATTTCAGTCCGTCATTGTATATTCAGAATAAGAAAATATAATTTAAAAAAATATTAAAGAAGGTAAACATGTTATAGTATGAACCCAAAATACAAGTATAAATCTGCCAATGAGCATAATATGAGACCTTTAAGTTGTATTGGTGCTACATAAACCTTTGCATGGATGTTCATTCTTGACATTGGTACATCAGTTTGTATGGCAATGTAATCACAATCCAAGGTCTACTTACTGACTTCTCAACGCTGTATTATATGATCTTCATTAATGACCCGTCTTATCGCTTTAGTTGTTGTTGCTCATTTGAGAAGTCTATTGCTGAGTCATGGTGCGTTCTTGTGCTGGTGAGAGGTTCTGAAATCTGAGTCATGTGGGAGTTGGCTGCTGTACAGCATTGCATCGATGACACTGTGGTGTAGAAATAGAGCCCAGACGACACTAAACAAACAAACACGGATATTGTGGACAGTAAAATATGATTTTGACAGCTGCTTGCTTTGAAAATGAGGCTGCTACTATCCCTACTGTTAAAGTAATTACACTTTTATTATCACAGATTAATTCTGCAACAATGAGTTAAGTGCATCTAAATAAGACTTTTGATTACAAGAAAATAAAATGCTTTTGATTGGTACAATCCAATAGTTTAGGAAAATTATATATCACCTGTACTGCAAAAACTGCAGCATTCTCATAAACACTAAACTCTAAAACAGAGTAATGTCAGTTGCCTAGTTAAGGTGCAGAGGGTGTGTGTGTGTGCATGTGTGTGTGTGTGTGTGTGTGTGTGTGTGTGTGTGTGTGTGTGTCAAGGGGTGATCATAGCCAGCAGGGAGGCAGCTGGGGCCCTCTTGAGACGTGAGCCTATGACCCTGAAATCATGCGCTCCAAGGCTCCCAAACAACAGACCAAGCGGCTGAAATCAGACACGAACCCCCTCCCCTCCCCTCCCCAACCAAACTCCATCCAGCACATCGCTGCTGTTCTCACTGGTCACCGGGGTCTGCACGGGGACAATCTGGGGAAGAAGTCGACGTCATTTCATTTCCAGTTTCCCCAGTCCTTCAAACCCCAAGCCCCCCCCCTTCCCCACCCACCCAAGTAGTAGTTTGGCGCTGCAAACTGCTACTTCACGCCTGACATTGATCTGTACTTCAAAACCACAACAGAGCCTCACGTTCCATCCCTCAGCTGACACAAACGATTTGTAGAGATGGCTCCTGCGCAGCTGACAACCAGCTAAGCCCTCCCCCCCTTCCTTTCCCACCCAACTTTTCCACCCCATGTCTAAAACTGACAAGCAGTGTTTTTTGTTTTGCAATGCAAAGCAGGTTTTTTTTGTTCTGTGATTTTCTGGTATTTGAGCACATGACCAAACCACATGTGCCACTGACAAGCAACCAGGAGTGTCTTTTCCCATCACAATCAATCCACAGAAGAAAACACAAATAACAGTGTGATGCTCTTGTGACTAAGACTGAGGGTCAATGCAATTCACTAACCTAATACTGCAATTCATTTAATATTTATAGAACCTATTTCCCTATGAAATGTCTTCTGCTGGGGACGTTTTCTGGGAGCAAAAGGTTTTTTCTTTTCTTCTTGATATCAGTTCTGTGTATGATCACAGGGTGGATGCCTTCAATGCCGTAGCTGAAGTATATTAATATGTAAACTGTAATAATACACTGTGTGGAGAACTCATTGAATTACAGGCAGGCAAATTGACTTCAAACCCAGCTGCTCTTTTTGCTCATTTCTTTAAATGTGTGTATTACAAGGTTGTAATCCCATGTCATGAACACCAGATAGTGTATCCTGCAGATACTGACATCACATTTCAAAGACACTTCACATAACCTCTCAAGGGAAGATCCTTGGAGACCAAAGATAGGATGTCAAATGTTGTGGGTGTTAGTGAAGAGTCTCTTTTTTTCGCGTTCCTTCGACTCATCACCAGGCACAACAGAAGCCATGTACATTTCAGTGGGGAGAAATGTCGAACACATTACCATGTCAAACACTTTCAATCCTCATTTGTAGCCAAAAAATTAGGCGCACCTTATACTTTCCCTGGGTCGGCATGACGTAAGTGTTTGCCCTTGTCTGCGAGGGTCTGCATTCTATGTTGATGTCCACATGCAGCCAAAAATGTGTGGCCGCGGAAAACTGTACACATAGCAAGTGTGCTGATTATCCACGTTGTTATAATTTGTTTTAAAGGAATGCAAAGACAGTCAAATGGCGTCAAACATAATGGTTACCAACTGGAATGGAGTGTGGTATCAGGATATGTGCATCATGGAACACAAGACCAACGCAGACCCTCAACTGTAGTATGAATGGAACTGTTTGTATGTGTGACTGGTACA
This sequence comes from Etheostoma cragini, assembly GCF_013103735.1. Lineage (NCBI taxonomy): Eukaryota > Metazoa > Chordata > Actinopteri > Perciformes > Percidae > Etheostoma > Etheostoma cragini. The sequence continues at coordinate 16,267,714 of NC_048424.1, forward strand.
AGTCTGCTGTGGACACGGAAACTGGGAAAGTAGTGTTGAGCCTAGACCACGCGCTGATCATGAACCACAATCTACCCAGTTTGGCCGGGGACCTTTGTTGCATATTTTTCCTCATTTCTCTGTCATCTATCTAATTTTGGCTCTGATATAAGGAAAACCACTTCCCACAAATTATTTCTATTAAAAAATTGGTCCAATCACAATAAAGAAAAACACAAGTGGACAATTAGAAACAGTTAAGTGGTATTAAATAAAACCCTTAATTAGTCAAATGTATTTGGATAAGAAAACTGAGGCAAACTAAAACAAACAGTCTGTGGCCAATAAAAATATAACAAGGTGTAATATCATCACAAATAATCCATGTTTTGTCTCAGGACTCTTAGAATGTAAATGCAATTCAGTCAGTTGTCCTCCAAGGGCCCCACTGAAGACATTTTGGGGGCTAGCTTGTCTTTCCCTTAAGCTAAAAAGTGACCCTGAAGATCATGGGACCCTGTCTGCTGCTTAACCCCCAAACTCAAGCCTTTCTGGGAGTAAGGGAGTGTGTTTTACCGAGTGCCGGATCCAAGCAGTTCTCAGCGACGTGATTTACCGAGTGCGACGAGATCCCAAATCAGACGTAGAGTTTTTTTTGAGTTTACTCCAGGCTTTGCTCCGTGTCCTATCAACAAACGGCAGATGTTTCCTAGGAGCCACTGCCCACCCCCGCTGATGACTAATTCTTTATGCCTCTCCTGTGCTATTCATGTGTGTGATCCTAATACGCCCATAGCCCTCTTTATACACGTAAACTGCTGCTAAATGAAACAGCTCAAATGGCTCTTAGATTGGTCTCTGCGCCCAACAGTATCCCCCGGAACACTGCGAGGGAAAGGGACACAATATTTCACCATGCATAATTCATGTTGTGCTTGAGTTTTAACGAGGTGCTAAAAATCCTGACGTGTAGCCTACTCAACACTCAATACCGAAACATAAATTCTTAAAATTTTTATTTATGAACTGCTTCAGTCCGAGGTGTTTATCTATAATAAAAATCTTGAATTGCAACATAGCAACATAACGTGGTTGCCCCCGGAGCTCATATACCATGGATAAAAGTCTAATCCTGGGGATTTTTTTTTTTTTTTTAAACATCAAGATCCACATTGGCTCATTTCTGCAGCTCGCCTGTTAGCGATAAGCTTGTGAAATACCAACCAAGGGCGCACGCTTTAGTCTCTTTTGTTCAAGGCTATTTATCTGAAATGTATGGTGAATGTGTGCCTCAATGCATTTCAATGTTTTTTGTTTCTTTGCCAGTGCCTCACTGCATGCCTATACTGTCATTACAGCTGATCTGGCTGCAAAATGTGTTGTTTACCAGGTAAAGGCATAAAGGTATGATCCTTTCCTTTAACCAGGGGGAGTGCATACTTGTGTAGCTGTGCTATCTCAAAATACTGTCACGGAGAAGCTGTTTGCCACTCACATTCCTCACCTTGCTATCTCTCAGCATGACAGCCGCTGAGTAACTAGACGATATTGTCTGAGCTCCTGATAAGCAAGAATAAAAAAAAAATCTCCATGTTTCTGGACAACGAAAACGATTCTACGTGATACACACTCACGTCTTTGTCCGCCTGCCTGTCTCTATATCTCAAATATGAGTGGCCATGCGTTTCACACGGCGAGATGAATATTGTGACAAGGTTGTCATGGCTTTTTAAGATGACATGCCCTGTGAGCAACATGGCCTTGCTGGTTCACACACATGCAGCAGTTGTTCTGTGAGTGTCCACCACTGAGCTGCCTGTAAACGGATATTTGCAAGGAGTTGTTCATTGAGGTTATATTTAGGCTTTTTATTAAGACTTTTGTTGGCAGGTAGGAAAACATCTGTTTGGGAATAAGAGACACAGGATTCAGACAAGCCAACACGTACATGAATATTTGCATTTTGTGATCAACATTTTCTTTTGAATTTAATTTTCCCTTCCCTTCAGTTGGAAAAGAGGTTCAATGAAGATGTTAAAGTAATGAAACAGCAAACAAAGGATGGAGGACCTACTACTTAAAAAAATCCTTTTTAAATGTGGTTTTACAAATTATAACTTAAAGGTCCTCTTACTATTTTTTTTAACATTAGCCGCCATAAATTTGTGGTCATACCAGACCAAGCAATGCTGAGTGTACCCAATTAAACATAAAAAAAACTAAATTATTTTTCATTTTAAGAGGAAGATTGTGTAATTTCATCTTTTCAAAAGAAACATACTTGCTTTAATTATAAACCCATCCTTTTCAAACAACAAAACTGATTTCACAGAGTAATTTCTTTTCCTAAGCAGAGATCTTTTAGGGGACTTTCACACCTAAAAGTCAGAACCAAGACCCGGACCACGGTTCAAGTTTTTGGATTTGATCCAATAAGTGTTAGGATGGTGGTGGATTCAAGAGCAGACAAGGGGAAAAAGGTTGGAAAACAGGAAGAGAGGTTTGTTTAATACAAGGAAAAAATGCTGCAAAGAAATCCTTTGGGACTGAGGGCAAGCCGACATGTGGGAGGCCGGTCCACAAAACAATGATAGGGTTGGGCAGGCTCACTGGGCTTCCAGGGCTGAGGCAGGGATCTGAAGCAGGAACAAAAAAACAGACAATCAAAAAAGCTCAATCAGAGATATTAGCGGAAAAATACTCAAAAACACTAGAGGAGGTTAGGGTAAATGACACCACAGTGGGTGAACGGACGATCTGGCAGAGACTGATTGGAAAGCCTTCACTTCAGATGTGTAGGCAGCCCCAGGTGTTTTAACGAGGAGGGAGAGCAAAGAAACGACACACCCACCCAGCACGGGAAAGGCAAAAAAAAAACACAGAGAGAGAGAGAAACAGACAGGAGAGGCAGCAAGCCAAACCATGATAGTTGATGATGGTCTGACACTGTACTCATGCAAGCACACTTAAGAACTATACGTGACTAAACTACGTCCTATTGTTATCTCACACGCGAGCTGCGTCTCCCGACAGTTGTAACTGACTGGTGTGTAGACGGGCTTCTCCGTCCTCTCGTATCCCCTCTCTGTGTCGGAGCTTTTCCAGCTGACTGCTAATCTCCCCGTGCTGCCACATTGTTTTGTTGCATTTTTGAGAAGTAAGACACAGGAACTTTACTTGTGGTTTGTACAGTGGCCCTGAAGTGCAAACCACCACAACCATTCGCAACCATACCAGAGCAGTTTCTCACAACACGACAGCATGAGGAAGACTGAAACAGAAACGTTACATATTGGACCCTGTTCCTCATCCTGATTGGTTGCGTTGTCTGTAATTTACAAAAAGGTCAGTGTACATTTGAACCAAAAAAAGATCAAATAGAAATAACATGGTTTTAAAAAAAGTAAAAATAAATGCAGAGCCAAATTTCCATTTTTGGTTTCTGATTTCAAAAACAAAAAAGGCAAAACCAAACAAAAAAAAAAAAGCTCTGATATGGATATTTTGCAAATTCCTTTTTCATGTCCACGTTGGAAGAATGACATTACGAGAGGAGGGTGAGGCGATGCAGAAAAAAATATTTATATATATTTAAAATAAAGGCCAAGTGTCTAGAATAGCTATTCTGTAACATGCTCTCGTAATGTAATTTCCTTGTTTTTTGTTTTTGACATCAAGAAACAAAAACGGAAACATGGCTCTGCATTTTCATGTGTTTTGAATGCAACCAATCAGTACCAGGATCAGTGTCCAATATGTTCCTACCCTTTCTGTTTCAGTCTTACTAATGCCGTCGGGTTTTGGTGATATGCTGTCACATTGTGGGATTTGCTGTTGTGGTCTGCACTTCAGGGCCACCGTAGATCAGAGGAGCTGCAGCATTTCTTTGTTCCCCATTCCTGTAACACACTGATGTATCTTGCCATAGCTTCATGTATTTGGTCCAAAAGTCCTAACCATCCAATTAATGCTTTTACAATTTAAATAAACCGGACCATGGTTCAGTTTATTCTGGGCCGAGAGATTTGACCATTTGGTCCGGGGGAGGTTTCAACCTCTGTAATTTTGGTTTGGATCAAACTGAAAAGTCCAAAAGTGCTGACCAAATGAAGTAGGTGTGAGAGCCCCCTAAGTTGACTCAATGCTTCAGAACCACTTTGGCTGCTTTAAAACCAATGACTTTGTAAAACAGAGGCTGTAATGCATTTTTTAAAGGATATAATGGACTGCTAATTCTAGAATTACACTCTCCAAAAAAGTCTATAGTATTGATATATTTCACCCTCAGGTCACTGTGCTCAGTTCCACCACATTAAACCCACTGCTTCTATACTCTTTAGTTATTATCATGATGGCCATCAGAAACTTGATTGGAAACACATAATGAACATCCTGTTAGCATGACTAGGCTACTTTCACATGCGATGACCCGGCCTAGTTGGTGGATTGATCTGAGCTAAGAATGAGATGTGTTGACCAACCAGCACTGACCTTGTGCAGAGCTCCAGCATCCACTGGCGTGGGTCATAGTGGAGTATTCCCCGCTGAATTCTATTGATCTAGCTGTGTAAATACCGCTTTAACACTCTGCAGATGTTTTCCAGGAAATCCCCCCTTATATGTCAGAATTTCAGGATCACAAAATAATTAATTTAAACTTGGGCTGCTCCAAAGTCCACAGGCTGAAGTCATGCTTAGCTAAAGGCCTGTACGTAAAGCTCCTAACCAGCCATTCCAACACTTTACTGTCTCTTTGACTGACTTTTATTGACCATGTTACAGTGGCCTTTCATGCACGCTTGTGTGCAAACATACAGACACACCATCGTCCTCTGTCAAAGCCTGAACCCTAAAACAAAATGTCCCAAAAAATGATGCACCTGCCTGCTTGGTTTTTGCTCCCATAGAGCTGAGCCATCACCCCATCCAGTTACAGCACTGTTAGTTGTTTCTGTTGGCTAACTCGCTGCCTGCTCTGTTTTCCTTCAGCATCTGGAGCCAGCTTACATGGTGCCTTAACACAGAGGCTTGTTTCAGCCATCGCTGGCCATCTGGGGAATGTCTTCCATGCAGATACTGTGTAAAATATTGGCCTGTTTTGGGAAAGATCAAGGAACATGATGACAAGCTCTTCAATGGAAAGTGCATGTTTTTTACTTTCAGTAATACTTTGTGACATTTTAACATTGATGTGTCGCAACAGTGATACAATAAGGTGTATAAATCTTCAGCTCCAAACACCTGGGGATCTGTTTTTTATGACTCAGCTGTTTTGAAGCACAGTCCTAACCATGTAATGACTAAATGGCACGCAAACTGTGTGCACCCCCAAGTTCATTTACACTTACTGTCTTGCTTATGCATGATGCGTAGGCATGATGCTTACATGGAACATGTAGCAGAGATTGATTTTCTGGTCACCGTGTGTGTGTGTTTGCGTGTGTGTGTGTGTAGGGATGTCTTTGAGTCTACATCCCTGCCAGCTTCTGTCACATTTAGTGTGGATCAACGTGTTTGTTTGTTGCTCCCTTGTAACTGCTGCATTGCTGAGTCTTGTTGGTCTTATCACCACCAAGACAAAACAAGTTTGAATACCCATGTTGTACATCCACCATGTCTGACTTTCACTTCCAGCAGTACAAACTAAATGTAATCCTTACATAATGTATCATGTTGCTGCCTTTTTTTGACAACATCACACATTATCTCTCCAGTTCACTCCACTCCTGTGCCGTTCACATGTGCCAGTGGTGGGACTTCTTTTAATAGGAACCGGTGAGCATATCTAGGTTTCTGACCAAAACATCCAGATAGCAAAATATGATTTAATCAGGAGTGTTGCTAGGCAGAAGTGTTGAATCGACACACTGATGCCTGAAATTGAGACCAAATTGAAAATGGCACTCTATGTATCGAATAAACGTTAATCTCGCATTGCCAGACCTATCTCCACAGCATTGTGCAGTAAGGTCTGGCCACACCACAGATACATTCTGGGATGGGACGCAGTGACGTAGCTCAAAATAAGGACACGTCTATCAAATGGATTATCATGCCATTTGATGAGACATTCGTGATCCTCAGAGGAGGCATTGTATTGATTTGGTGTCCCCCCTCTCTACAATCCCCCACCCTAACTCAGCATAATTTTGTGGCGAGTTATCACGGAAAAAAAGGCTTGTTGCTGTTTGAACTTTAAATTCTCTTTGTCCACATTTGCTAATTGACACTTGATAAAGTCAGGAGCTATTAATTATGAGTATGTTTATGTGGTTGTTCTATTATTTTACACTGTAGCTTTGTTAAGAAGCTCCAGCATGAAACACCTCTGACAAATATCTTTGCTTTTATTGGATGTTATTTGCTATAATTATTATGATCACCCCAATAAAAGGGTGAAGCTCCCGTCTCTGGTCCCCACTGCACTTTGATTGCTGAGAGGCAAAGTGTGGGTAAATTACAGGTTGGAGACAGAGACATGCTCTTAGTGAAGAAAATGGAAATCAAATTGAATACAGAGTTTGAAAGGAATAACGATGCACGATGTCTGTAAGTCTAAGCATTGAAATAAGCCTGAATGGGACAAACTGACAGTTTGTTGAGGTGTGTGACATGTCCCCTCCTCGTGACCTTTGTTGCGTGTCATCCCTTCCCTCGCTTCCGTCTCCCTGCTGTCGCTGTCCAGCAGAGCACAAATGTCACCAAAGATGATCTTGAAACAAACAACCAAGAATTAACCACGACAAGTCAGCGAAGTGCTTCAGAAACTCCACAAACCACGCTTGGTATCGGGCTATTTGTATTCGTGCTCTGATGCCCGTCGATACATCTGTGACAACAACTGGAAGTGGCTGTCGTGTAGCTTTGCTCTGTATATTGTTCAAATTAGCAGAGCCAATATCTAATTTCCAGTCAGAAGCAGTCATGTGAAGTTGTGGCATATCAATTGGGTTGAGTGCATGCGTGCCAGCAAGATGACTTTGAGCGAGTGCACAGAGAGTCATTAGATGGAGGGCTGTCTGCTGTGTGTGGATAATGTGTGAGAGAGGCCCTGTAGGCACACAGCAGGATCTGAGCTGCAGCGAGTGCAACTGAAACACTGTTTCAATGACCCATCCACTGAGTAGATGGTGATTGCCACACTAGCCTACATGTAAAAACTTGTAGTATAATTGATGATGAACTCTTCAGTTGTGAACTTTGTTAGCAAATATTTCCTTACGTTTTCACCTTAACAGCATTATAAGGTAATAATAAATCAGATCAATTTGCCAAATTTGCGTAAGGAATTGCACCCATTCCCCTCTGAGGTATAAGACCAGAAACACATGGCATGCTGAATTAACGTGAATAGCCTTGAAGCGGAGCTATTTTTGTTTCGGTGGCCATGTTATTAATTCTGTGGGCCCACAGGCGCAGCCCGTGCACTGCAGCAATCATCTTCTCTATATCTTCTGCGAACCGCTAGTAAATGTGTCAAGCCAGACAAGTAATCACATACAGGAAGGACACAGGGCAGTCCTTACAGAATATACTCAAATTTCAAAATAAAACAGGGTTTAGGGTGATGTTGGCTGTCTTAACGTCTCAACTGTGTCTACAGCGAGATGCGCAACCGGGCAAACTGAGAGACAGAGCACACCTACACGGAGAAAGAGTGAGACCTTTTGTAGCGTTGAGAAGAGAAGGATCACTTTTTGACGGGCGGAGAAATGCAAGTCTGGTATGAACAGCCAGTTGTGCAATCAGCCACAAATCTATGCTTCACGGCTAACCGCGGCGCTTTAGCGTGCGATGTGTTCCTGGCGTAACTCAGTCAGACAGGATTGCACAGATTATGATGCATAATGGTTATGACAGATTGTCATACGCATTATCCAGGAATAAGTGCAACTTTCTCCTTTCAGTGTTACCAATTCCCATGTATTTCATTTGCATTTAATTTGGATAAGCATCCAAAAGTTGTTGCTCCAGGTTCCAGAGAAATCATGTTAACTTCCTATTTTTCCTCATAATTGTTTAGTGTAGACTTTTTTTTACTAACAAGGTTGTTTAGTGGATTAGCTTTAGATATACTTGTTACAACATAAAGTACAAAAGACAGCCAATTTAGATGGTGTAGACTTCACAAGGATGCAGGGGATATGTCATCTCCAATATTTAGAAGAGGTAGATTTGTCCCTTTCAGAGACAAGCCACTTCCCAAAAGAGATTAAAATAGATGTAGATTGCTTGAATAATGCCTGACATTAGATGTCCCTCCTCTTCTGTTATTGCCGCTATCCATTCTGCTTAGGGCTTTGTCGCCCAGGATAGTTTTGATTGGTTTAACCCTTGTGTTGTCAAATTTGACCCATTTTCAAGGTTTTTTACATTAGAAATAAAGGGGTTCTTACAACCAAATTGGCCAAAAATAACTTGGACCCATGCATGTACACATACCCCATTCTTTGCAGCTAAAATTAATGATTAGTTCCATTGAATTTGGGGTGTTTTATTCACTTCATAGCATTTTAATTTTTCTCTAATTTTTGTCTCCTGACCAGTCTGTGATCCACTCAACATCCTATTAGTCAAAATAATTCATAACTTCTTCTTTTTCTTAACTGAAAAATGAAAAAAAGTCGTCAACAGAAAACTCAAGTCTAGCTAGCTGTCTGGATTTACCCTGCAGAGATCTGAGAACCAATTAACCTTAGTACTCATATGTTAGATTGCCAACACAAAGACCGAGGACGAGGACGGACATCAGCGAAAAGACACGCACACAACATTTATCTTACATTCACCCATCAATGGTAAAAGAAAACTAACAAATAGTGGACAACATTTATGAAAAGTGCTTCATACCATCAGTATCTTTATCTACAATACTAAAGCTCCACACTCCAACCAACATTGTTCTTCCTGGGAGACTGCCACTGTTTTCTTTACAGTCATGTGCAACGTCTGAACACGCCAACTTTTCATTAAATCTGTCCTAGAACATGAGTGCCACTGACATGACTGATGACATGTCTGAGAAGCAAAAGTATGTCTTCTGAAAATACCAATAATATATGACATATAGTATCCCATGTGGGAGACATGGCACTGGGTTATTGGCTTCACAGTGGTAGCAGGACTGCATTAGGCTTGCATAGATTTCATTGGTACATAAATGGATAATGAAAGCAATTGATTATGAGGTGTGGTGTTTCATAATATGTTCTAATTGTATGCACTACTGATATCATTGTGAATGAGGAACAACAGCTCGGAAATCATTTTTCACTTTAGGGATGTGGTTGGTGAAACGTTTCATTTAATTTGAAACTGGTGGGTCGTGCCACCGCCCTTTGTTTTAATTTCCATCAGCACAGATTAATAAATCGTATTTGCTCTATCTGCTACTGCAGAAATAGATGACAAATGCATGGAATGTTGCAAAATGACACTTCTGGGCCAACAGTGAATTTTAAAAGATGAAAAATTGTTTAACAGAATCATTTGCCGGCGTTTGTTGTTGAGTCTTTTCCAAAAAAAGGCGACCGTGCAGCCACTCAATCTCCCGCCTGCTCGGCTTCTCTCGACGCGAGCTGTCACAATTTGACGCCGGCCCTCATATTTGGAACAAATTATGTGTGGAAGTCCAATAGAAAATATGCCGTCCGCTTGCTTGACACGCCCTAATGAAAATGGATGGCTGGGTAGTGTGAATGGGACCGGACACCTGACAGTCTATTCTGTCTCTCCATCAGTGCACAGGACTCAGCTCAATCCAGTCGCACATCTCTCCCAGTGGAAATGAAGATGTCCCGTCTAATGGGAAGCATAATGGTTGCGGACAGATGGAAGACATCTCGCTTTAGCCCATATTCCCCTGTAATGAAGGCACGGCTTGTTGACAGATAGAGGTTGGGGAAAAACAGGCGAGAGTGGTGTGTCACTGTTTAGTATCCAGGCTTTAAAGAATGTACAGGAGATGAGAATGAACCACGCCAGAATATTGGTATATGTGTGGGTGTGCATAATGCACCGGCATGTGTCTCGGAGAAATAATGGCGGGTATCTACTGACTGTTGGCTGCCTCGGAGGAACATCAGGTCAATACACGCTCACCAGGAAGCGAGGCCTCTTGCAGGCAGGTCATGTCACTGGCTGTAAAAATAGCGGATGGCAATCCAATAGCTCTGATTTATGAAGCATGTCAATACCCAGACTGTAACAATGCATTGGCCGGGAGATGATTGGTCATCTCTCCGCTTGACAATAAGCACAGCTTTGCTGTGAGATTGACACTTTACCCAGCCCCATGAACCCATCATCTCAGCTGCAAAAGGACGCAATTACTAACTCTCGAATTTTCTTTTCCACGTGTTATTTGGGGATTTTGTTTCTCTTTTCTCTTGGGAGAAGGATTTCAGCACATTATTTAAGGACAATTTTTCCACCAAACCTTTAGAAAAATATGTATTTTTGAAAAAATATCATAGCCGTAACAGGATTCAGAGAATGGCGGAGCCAAATGTAGAGACAGCAGGCAGTAGTGAGCTGGAGGATTTAATAAACAAAAGTAAATACAACAATAGGAGTCCGGGGACCTTTACTACAAATCAAGATTTGACGTTACCAAGGTAACTTCAGGTTCAACCCAGGGTTTTATGTGTCACGACAGTGGATGAGTTGTTGCTGTTACTGGATGAGTAAATTGCCGTGGTAATTTATACTGAACACTTGACCTGGTCGGGAGCAGGTTATGTTGGAGATTAGAGATCAACCGGTGTTGAAGCACCGCCTACCGGCCAATCAGTACTCGGTTGATAATGGCGTCAACGTTTCTAGAAGATCAGCTGGAGCTCCATGTGCAGAGAGAGAGACAGAGAGAGTGAGAGAGAGACAGAGAGAGAGAGAGAGAGGCAGAGAGAGTGAGAGAGAGACAGAAAGAGAGAGAGAGAGAGAGAGAGAGACAGAGAGAGAGAGAGAGAGAGAGAGAGAGAGAGAGAGAGACACAGGAGTGCTCTTAAAAAATTAAAAAATTTAGAGACCGACAACCCCGTTAACATTCCCCGATGGGTATCTCTATGACAGATATAGATTTTAAGCAAAGGGAGTTATGTAAAGGCTATTTGTGTTCTACGGTGATACAAATATTATTTAAATGGATTCTGGGGCGTTGTGATTTATGCATTTACAGCTTTTTTTCCAGCTTTCCTTTCTGTTTTAGGAGGCAGTAACTGTAGTGCATTTTGCCTGTAAAACGGTGTCTGTGTTCTTCATCTTTATGTAGAATTATCGTTTGCTCTTCTTATGTAAAATATGCAGCTCTGGTAGATGTTTGTGATTGGTCGTACTTTGCAAACTCTGCCTATTTTAAGTGAACGTGCGCGTCTCTGGATTGGGAAACCCTGGGTTGGTACAACTAGTCGATAACTAGTGAAGCCGGAGAACTGAAAGAAATACAGGGTTGGTTGATCTGGATTCGTAGTACAGGCCTCTGGGCTCCATTTCAGGAAGCAGGTTTAGTGAAAACTCTGAGATAGTTAACCCTGAGATGAGGGACACTCTGGGTTTTTTGTTTCAAAAAAAGGAGACTAATCTTAAACTGAGAGAGAGGGGGAACTCCAGCCAGTTTCAGAAAGAGAGGTATTTTAATCTCAGAGTCAGTCACTATGTTAACTAAACCTGTGAACCTAACCTGGTCAGGAGCAGGTTTTCTTGTCTCAGTCTCCTCCTTCTGACACAGGGCTCTATTTCCTCATTCATTCAACATTCCTTCATTAATACATTCATCCAATCTGTTTCAGGCGCATTTTAGCACAGTTTCTCTGTGCATGTTGGTTGAAGGAGTCTCCCCCTGCAGGAGATAAGATAGAATTAAGGTTTAAGAAGTCTCCCCCTGCAGAAGATACGATAGAATGCAGGTGTAAGGACTCTACCCCTGCAGGAGATAAGAAAGAATGCAGGTTTAAGGAGTCTCCCCCTGCACGAGATAAGATAGAATGCAGGTTTAAGAAGTCCCCCCCTGCAGGAGATACAATAGAATGCAGGTTCAAGGAGTCTTCCCCTGCAGGAGATAAGATAGAATGCAGGTTTAAGAAGTCTTCCCCTGCAGGAGATACAATAGAATGCAGGTTTAAGGAGTCTCCCCCTGCAGGAGATACAATAGAATGCAGGTTTAAGAAGTCTCCCCCTGCAGGAGATACAATAGAATGCAGGTTTAAGAAGTCTCCCCCTGCAGGAGATACAATAGAATGCAGGTTCAAGGAGTCTTCCCCTGCAGGAGATAAGATAGAATGCAGGTTTAAGGAGTCTCCCCCTGCAGGAGATAAGATAGAATGCATG
>NC_048424.1:16280116-16287191 GCF_013103735.1 Etheostoma cragini
AATGCAGGTTTAAGGAGTCTCCCCCTGCAGGAGATACAATAGAATGCAGGTTTAAGGAGTCTCCCCCTGCAGGAGATAAGATAGAATCCAGGTTAAAGGCACTTTCACATTTGCGTTGTCCATTACTATTATACAGTCTAAGGTGGGAACAGGCATTGTGCAAAGTCAGAATGACAGAGGATCCATTCTCCCAGAATCAAAATAATTTTAAATTTAAAGGTAAATAGCTGTGCAATGTCGCTTTAAAGTGGGGCTACATAATATGCCGTTTTATGGTCATCTTCGCGATATCAACAGGCACAATAAACACATCTCAAAACTCTGCGACACATCGGGAAAGACACTTGAAAGAAAACAAAGGAAAACTGCATGTTAAATAATAACTGCCATATTTTTTAAGTGATGCCCTTTGTTTTCAGTTCATTAACAGAAAGTTGTAAATTATTTCCTTTCATCTGTTTTAAATCCAACAAGCAGCTTTTGTATTTTAGAAGAACACTGAAAGAAGCAGAACACTTTAATAGCTGTTTATTTATGGAAAGTGATATCTTTATCGGGATGTTTAACAACGTTATCGCACATGTTTCTTCATATCGTGCAGCCTTACTTTAAAGTCCTATGAAAAAGTCATTAAAAAAGTTGTTTTAAAGCCTAATAAATAGTTTTAACCACTGCTTCAGACCTTGCTGGGTCTGTATCAGGGTGTAGACAATAAAACAGATTGATCACTCCTTGTAAACTGTAAAGTGAGCTAGAAACCAGTCATTATGTTAAAACATTAATATGCCTAACTGAAGAAAGGCTTTTAAGAGACCCAGACTCTGTGTTGGATTATAGTGATTGAATGGAGTCAGTATCAAGTCATTTAATTTGTAAAACAAATTTAAGAGCTGTACCGGTAATCGGCCGTTGACAGTCTGGCGAGGTCGGTGACTCGAGTTCTGCCGGGGTTTCAGTGCTGTCGTCATTTTGGCTGACCTGACATGCTTAGTCGGAAGGCGGGCACTGTCGGCAGTTGGACTCAAGTGACCAATTTCATTGGTGGAGAGCTAACCCGGAAACAAGGAGCTGGATGAGCGTGACTAGAGTCTCTCAAAATAGGACAAAAATCTTTCAAACTGACCTTTGTGGATCTGAGATGAAGACTCTTTCTCCTTAAAATGTATTCAGAAGCACGTGTCTTTGAGTAAAATGTTGTAAAATATGAGATTGTATTCTGAACAAGCCGCCATGACAATCTGGCTTTGAATTTCCGGTGAAACCAGACCCTTTCGACGCGTTGGTCCAATAAGCTGCCGGTTTACATTTTTTGGACGGCAACACAGATTAGCGCCACCTGCTGTTATGGAGACGTATTACTTCTTGTCACTTCGGTGTGTTCAGATGCATTTTTTTGACCAACTCGGGGAGACTGATCGGTCCAACTGCCTTTCTGCCAAGGGTCGGGCGTCTGGTCGGTGTGGCGGGGGCATAAAGATCAAAGGTGGATCCAAAGTGCTGTACAGGTAGAGCAGGGAAGGCAGAAACATTACACCTTGAAGATACATAGTCGACTGTGCAAGACTCCATGATTATAATTAAGCAAAGGTCAAATAAACATAACATAGAAGAGAACAATTACGGAAAAAATATACAGTGGCTTGAGAAAGTTTACACACCCATGGTAAAATTGATTAAAAAGAGGAACAAAGAAACATCTTCTGGAAATGGATCTTAATGACTCAGTTAAAAAAAAATAAAGAAGGAAAATCCAAACTTTTTAGGACACCAATTGTCTTTGTGAATACTGTATTGTAAATAAATAAGTATACACCCCCCATGTGAAATTCCCATGGAGGCAGGCACGTTTTTAATATTAAGGGACAGTTATTTCATTGATTCCGGATTTCTATGCATCCTGATAAAGTTGCCTTGGCCTTTGGATTTAAAATAGCCCCCCCCCCACACCATCACATACCCTTCACCATACGTAGAGATTGGCATTGGGGAACTTTCCATAAAATCATCTCTCAATGCAAATCAAACCAGCTATTAAGCTAACTGAAATAAAACCATGCCTATCTCTATGTATGGTGAAGGGTATGTGATGATGGGGGGTTAGTTTAATTCCAGAGGCAAAGGGAACTTTATCAGGATGCATAGTATCCTGATCCATGAAATGACAACTAAAAAATCTGCCTGCCTCTATGGGAATTTAACATAGGGGGTGCATACTTATGCCCCCTGTATTAAAATAAAGAATATTTATTTATGTACATTACATTATTCATTCACAAAAAAATTAAAAGGTTGGACTTTCCTATTAAAAAAAAAATTAAGGCATTGAGATGAATTTCCAAAAGAGTTTTTTTTAATCCTATTTTTAATCAACTTTAGCAGGGGTGTGTAAACTTTCTCAAGCCACTGTTAAAACAATATGCTCTGCTACGCCACACCCTGTAACACCCTGCCATGCCCTGCTATGACATGAATTACTACAACCATCACTTGTAGTCTCTGTAACATTATCTTCATTGTGACTGTTATTGCCACTGTTCATCACACCCCCAACCAGCACCGTCAGACAACGCCTGCCAAGAGCCTGGGTCTGTCCCAGGTTTCTTCCTAAAGGGAGTTTTTCCTCGCGACTGTGGCACTAAATGCTTGCTTTTGGGGGAATTACTAGAATTGTTGGGTCTTTTTTAAATTATTGAGCGTTTTCTAGTCCTACTCTATCTGTAAAGTGTCTCGAGGTAACTTTTTTGTGATTTGATACTCTAAATAAAATAACAACAGTAGGAATCAAAGAAAATTAAAATCAAGAGAGTAAATGTGCGTCTTTAGGCTTCAGGTCAAACAATGCTACAGAGGCAGGATTGTCCTCAAACAGGATTATTTTAAGAACAAAGTGGGCTATTTGTAGTGGCTACAAATAAAGACCTTCTTAGTCCTTTTAGTCCTCCCTAAATATATTGAAGCCTAACGGGCTGAACTTGCAGCTTGGCCCTCTAATAGCTGCGGGGCCCTATAGTCCACCTATAAGAAGAAACAGCTCTGTCTATAGATCTCGACATGTCCAACCGCACTTGAAGGCTGCTTTATTTCAAAGAGAAAGTTAAATCTTCTAAATATACCCTGCACGCGTCCCCCTCCCCCCCGCCGAAATCTATGCCTATGACAAAACCATCTTGGTACTTTATTACTCGTTCTCTCTTTTCTCTCATTGCCTTCCTATCATTTCTTGGGTTTGACAAATATCTGTAATAAAAGAAATGTCTCTGAAAGCAAAAATATATAACAACACAAAGCTGATTTAGACGTTACATTTTGCAATGGAGAGCACATAGGGTGGAGCTGTACTTTAAGCTACTGTACTTGGTGCGGTGACTTTTTTTTGTCTAGCATCAGCGCCTTTACTTTGGAAATGTTTCACATTGTCTGGACACTGGAATACACCCTTCCCCATAGGGACCAACTGAAGTCAGGGCTGGGAAAGTGCTGAGCAGCA
Source organism: Etheostoma cragini (assembly GCF_013103735.1). Lineage (NCBI taxonomy): Eukaryota > Metazoa > Chordata > Actinopteri > Perciformes > Percidae > Etheostoma > Etheostoma cragini. Next base: position 16,283,604 of record NC_048424.1, read on the forward strand.
ACATTGTCATTTGTGAAAAATGGAGACACAGAGGAGAGGGGGACAGACATGGCAGGGGGGCTCGCACACAGTAAAAAAAAAAAAGAAGAGTGGCACATGTTGGCTTTCAAGAGTGTTCCTGTGTCTCTGGCCGGGGCGAGCCGCCATCAATCATCAGTGTGTCCTTTTTGTTAAGGTTTGTCTTCACACACTGACAGCCCCCCCACCACCACCACCACCCTCCCCCCTGAGCAGAGGACATCAGAGACAGGTTGGAGGGGCAGAGGGAGTGGTGGCTACGGGTGCTTCCCCTTTCTGAGAAATACTCCAGAGTTGATGCTGTTTTCCCAGGATGTTTCCTATTGAAGTTATGATGTAGTGTACTTTGGCTTACTGTTAGCGTGACAGCATGTCAAAATCTGTGTAGCATGGTTAGCCCCAGTTTACGACTCTCATGTATTATGCTTGATAATAATAAAAATAATTATAATACATTTTATTTGTAATGCACTTTACATTTAAACACATCTCAAAGTGCTACAGGTTAGATCATAAAAGCAAGGTAAAATAACATCAGTGTAAAATATCTATAAATAGTGCAACAAGGTTATAGTGTGCAAGGTTCAAACTCATAAGTTCTGCTAAAAATAAATGTTTTATGTCCTTTTTTTAAAGTCTCAAAAGTCTGTGGTGCCCTTTGATGGTTAGGGAGGGCCTTCCACGTCCGAGGAGCGGCAGAGCAGAATGCACGATCACCCATGGTGCTGATCTTAGTTCTGGGAAGTAGGAGGTTGTTGGAGTTGTTTGAGCGGAGGGATCGTGTTGTAGTATGAGGGATGAGTAGTTCTTTCAGGTGGGGGGGGGGCATTTCCATAGATGCACTGGTGGGTGAGAATTGAGACCTCATATTCAATGAAGTGAGTGGAGAATGGGTGTAATGTGGTCATAATTTTGCATTCTCATCAGAATCCTTGCTTGCCTTGAGTTATTTTGAACGTGTTAAAAATAAAAGCTAAATAAGAACATGTTAAGTACATTTCAGTACAAGCAAGAAGATCAACATACCTAAATACTCAGCAAACATATCTTTCCTTTCCTAATTTCTACTTTAATTATACACAAACAATTTATTTCTTCACTTATTTATACATGAGTACTTACACATACATGCATATATACATACTTACAGGCACATACACACATGCATACCCATATACACATTATTCTTTCAAGCTATCACCTACCTAAGTTTCATATTATTCTGCTGCTTTCAGGTTCAAACTTGTATACTAGAATATGTTCACATGCAATAATGTTTAAAAAACACCATTTGTTTCACACCATCTGTCAGAACATACCTATATTCACCCTCTGTCTGAAACGATCCGTTATTGTGCCTGTCTCTTTAAGACAAAAAAAATGAATGAAAAATAAGTAGTTAAAATTGAAACTGATTGGTCAGTGTTTCCAGGTCTTCCAGGCATCTGCACTCTCGGCGTCTGCACCGTGATTGCAGCCGGGAAATGACGGCACTGTCACTATCACACCTTACCTATAAATAGCAATATTGTGACATCACAACTGTACAGGATATGTTAACGCCTCGTTTAAAGGCACAGTTTCTGAATACGGGCTGTGTGCATTTCTCTGGGGAGCGTATTGATACTTTCATAGTATTTGTACCTCAACCCTTTTTTGAATCAGAAATATGGGGGCTACTGGGGGGCATAATCAACCAAACCGGCCAGTGCATTCCACCTCAAAACATATTATAATTTCTTCAACATAAATTACATTTGCACCATAACTTGATGCCCAAAAGGCACAAATTGTGGAAAAATTCACCACAATGCAGAAAGTGGAGTGTTTGACATTCAAAATTTTAATTTTGCTTCAAAGTGGAGATGTCAACCCCCACAATGTTGAACCCAAAGTTACACCTCTTGGATATCACAGATAAAACTACCAATTTGATTTGGCATTTTGATTGAAAGAGAAGATTCTAAAAAAGGAAGTGGAACTAAATGCCATGCATGTTACTAATTTATCAAGGTTACCATTCTCACTAGCTTAATAATAAATAGCAATAGAACATCCAACTGCCATCTCCTAAAAAAACCTCCCAGTCCTCCAGTGTTATTTGTGAGAGGACGAGTGGCGAGGAGGAGGAAAAACATCTTCTTTCCTCCAACACAGAAGCCGTACCCCATGGTGAGCGGCAGAATGGAGTGGTGGCATCATTCCATGCATTATTCAGAAGTGTAAATTAACCCTGGGTATTGATACTCCATCAATCACTGGGGGCTGCCATCATGGGGTGCCTTCTAGGAGTGGTGTGGGGCTGGTTTGGGGGGTGGACGGAGGGTGGAATGCTGGTAGAAGTTAGTTGGTGTAGCTGGTGGTCTGTCAGATGGCGTGTAATGGAGAGGGAGTCCGGAGTCGCTACTAGAATTAGCCACCCAGTATTTCAACAGGTGGCCCCGACAGTCATGCATGGCATGTGGACAGGCTCCGGCAGAGACACTGCAGCTGAACCAACTAAAAACTGCCGGAGTGGGAGTGGAAACAAAGCGACAAGACCAGGATTTAAGGCTTAGAGGTGTTTACACTTTAGAAAAATGGTTAGTTTGTGACATGTGACATATACTTTGTCATCAACTGATGTTATTCTGAATGGTTGGACCTAAAACCAGGACCAGGCACATTTCATTTTGATGTTTGGTAGAGTTGTCCTGAGGTAATATTTGTTGGCTCATTGGAAGCAGAGACGGTCCCAGAGCTTTGGGGCCCGCCCCCTACCCAAACACAATATGCTGCTACATCCAGCAGACGTAGGATTACGACTCTTTTCTGTAGCGAGCGATGCGGGAAGTAGCGTGACGTTAAAGTTGGCAAAGAGAGGAGGTCAGGGTGGATGGTTTTAACAAAAAATTAGACCCTAACTTGTTTCCTGTTTTCTACTGACAGTTAGAAACTCCTCGGCTCCGATTGGTTGTGTTTGTTTGGGCGCTGTGAAGGAGGCAAAGAAATTATTATTATTATTATTATCTGTCCAGAAGATCCAGTGCTGGAGCAGTTTTATTCATATATATATATAGGTATATATACTGTATATATACACACACACACACACACACACACACACATATCTTTCTGAGAACTTACATCTTTAGTTAGTAACTTTTTGATATTAATAAACATCTGTGTTGTGACCCTGTGGTCATATTTTGTGATAGCATGTCTCTCACCCTGCAATAGTAGGTGATCTCCTATGAGTACACAGATAATGGAGAACAGGTACTGACACTGGTTTGGTCCAGCAGGGCTGATTGCTGTCTGCTGATTGGTCACCAGGAGGACAGGAGCCCTCTCTCTCTTCACTCGGCCATTCACAACATTTAAATCTGTGTGATGCGATTTAAGATGGTGTAAGTAATGTAACAACCTCGTATTGTGCTGCTAGTAGCAGTTTGAGAAGTCCTTATTTGTTTGTTACCTTACCTTTGTTACCTTGTTGGGACCTCATCTCTGGATAAAATAAAAACTGCCACTTTGTAATTCTTTGTTCTGGCCTTGCTTGGGAGTGGGAATAGAGGGGGGGGGGGGGGG
>NC_048424.1:16287201-16307587 GCF_013103735.1 Etheostoma cragini
GCGCACATTATGTTGCATCTCGGTTACCCCTAGACATTGGGTCGTAACATCTGTTTTATTCAAGCCATTGCCAAATGAGGTGCTACAAAGTTAATTAAGACTATCAGCTCCACACAACTCTCTCTGTGTTTCTCACTTTACTGAAGAGTCTATGTTTTTTTATTCTTCAGTGTCCTCCTTGGCTACTAGCAGCTGCGTGGAGGAGGGTTGGGGGTGGTTCACCTTCACGGAAGGCTTGCGTCATTGGGACGCACCGACAGTGTTGTCATTGCTTAGAATTACACACTATAGCTTTAGGGACAACATGTGTATGTATCAAATAGCATCCCACCTGTTGATTCATAACAGCTGTGTCTTCAAAGATAAATTAATTATTTTCGATTTCTGTGTTTCATAGTTGTAATTTACAGGGGGATTGGGAGTTATCCCCAATAATCAAAACAGGCCAGTACAACCCCCCCCCCAAAAAAAAACTTTCTGTACATATATAAACACATTTGCACCATAAAGTGATGCAGAAAATGCACAAATTGTTGCAGTAAATGAAGTGTTTGGCGTTCAAAATTGCAATTTTTCTAAAAAGTGGAGATCCCAACCCCCCCACAATTTTGAACCCAAAGTTACGCCCTTACCGTGTTGTGATGAACTGTAAGTATTCGTTAAATGAATATTTCTGACCAGCAAGTCAGGAATCACCAACGTCAAAATTATTCCATGAGCACCATGAATATCTGTCACACATGTTGTACCAATCCATCCAGTAGTTGGTATTTTTCACACTGAATCTATCAACCAGATCAACTGACAGCTTCTATCTACAGTATATCTAGTGCATGTGATTATTGTTTATGTACTTACCATCAGACATGTTCAGTGTGTTTATGTCCATCTTACTATCACTTCCTGGACTTAGATTTGGTTGAAAGGAAATCCTTTTAACCTTTTCCTCATTAATGTATTCATTCCTTCTGTCTCCTTCTAGGGACAGGAACATATTTTATTGATTGTGCATTATTTTTGTGTGGACACACCTTCAGTCATTTTTGCACTTTCTCCCTGTGACCCCTGCAGATTCAGAGGGAGAGTGTTTTTATCATGTGAAAGAATTGGTTTGGAAAGTTATCTGGATTACAATGCTGAGCAGCACTGAGCCGGTCATGACAATTGGGGATATGTTACCGTCTAGAAAACGGACGGTGTCTTCAACTCCTCTTCATTTAAAAAAAAAAACAAGCCCACTTTTTCAGTTTTGTGTTGCAGAGGACATAAAGTTCCCTCAAAAGAACAGTAAACTGTCCTCCTGTGTACTCCCTACATTACAGATTCAAAGCATTGTTCGGTAAAGAGAAAGGCTATTAACGCTGCTGGTTTCTGGGATGGGGTCCAAGTCAGATCAGAATTTCTGGTATGTATAAATCCCCATAAGGGTTTCCTGAGACAAGGCTGGCGCTTTCTTCTCGTTGACGAGCCGAGGACACAGGCATAATGACGTTAGGCACGGTGGTCCTGTTTGGATGGCTGTTTGTTTAACAACATACTCGTCGGCTGTTTGCTGATAAAACTGGCGGCGACGCTCTTGAAGCCGCCGCTGATGAATTACCATAGCTTCTTTGGTGATGTGCATTGTTTGGTTCCCCTCTCAGGTTCACCACGCGGCAAGATGGCTTAATTGGTTTTGGAAAAAATGGGATGAGGCGCTGGTGTCAAAGGACAGTCTGTGGATCCCTAGGACACCATCTGCTAGAATCGGCTTTACATGGAAATAGACAGGGGAAATGTTGATATGGGCTCGAATTCATTCACTCCTACCAAATATCATGCAATAAAGTCAGACAAATAACAAATAACGGACATCTTAATGATGAAATTCCCCCTAAAAAGAACAAAGCGCACAAAAGTCCATTTCTGTTCTTTTTCTTTGGCAAAAAAAAAAGACAGCGACAGTAGGTACGATCAGCGCTACAGCTACTCACGCAACTGACATCAGCGGTTTGATTAAGCATCTCCTCCGCTCATGGCTGCACCTGCCCTCATTTCTCTCTTTGATGTATTTTCTTTCCTCGAGCTGGATAATAAAAGAAGACACCAAAACAAATTTCCTTTAGGAATTTGATTCATCTTTCATGGATTCTGTGGGTGGCTCTCTTCCTCTGTGACTGTAATCTTCGACAAGCGCTATTGTTCCACATCAATACCAATTCCTTCTTGTTGACATGAAATTGCCATTCATGGTGTGTCAGTCAGTTGTTTCCTTTTTTGATCGATCTCAGTGCACCACAACCCGTGCAACTCAGCTTTGGATCCTTTAGGTGTCTCTCTATAAGGGGTATAAGTCCATAGATAGGTCATTACACCTTTAAAGTGCCCATATTATGAAAAAAAATCACTTTCAGGGATTTGAGGTGTTATGTTTTGTCTCTGTTGCTTCTACGCGCATTCAAACATGGGAAATATGTATCCATGCTGTTTTGAGTGAGATTCAGGTATCTGAATGTCCTCTGCCTTCAGTATCCGGGTGAGCTGTTGCGAATCTTCACGGCTTTCTACGTCACAAGCCAAAACAAGACTCCATGGCAAAACACTGCTACGACACACACTAGTTGACCATAATCTCCAAAAGAACTACTTCCTGTCCCTGTTCTGCAGGTATTCCACAAGTGGCCCTCGTTTAGAAGAAGTCTCCCAGCTAATCCTAGCTTGGACTGACAAAAGTTGGAGAAAGAGTTATCAAGCTGATGGGATCTTACCTAGCTACTGAGCATGTGCCACTCTCAACAAAGATAGTGTAGAAGTGAGATGTCTCTGTAGCAGAAACAAATGAGATGTCTCACACTGCAGCTAAAACAGAGACCTGAACACAGAGGGAGAAAACAGGATCTGCAGCAATGTGCAGTACAACAACAAAAAATTGTTTAATTTAATTGGTTAAATTTCTTTGAAAATTAAACCAAATAAATCTATTCTGGTACAACCTCAAAATACAATTATGAACCTGAAAATGAGCAAAATATGAATACTTCAATATATTTAAATACTGCCGGGATATTGATACATTGTTTTAATCCTGTCTTAATGTCTGTTAAGCATGTCAGAATTTGATGAATCCATATGTTTCTTTGGCTTCGGAATTATACATCCCAAACATCAAACCTACAACATACAGCTCCACCACTTTTGCACAATAGTTCTCTTATATCTCATCACAGGGATTACTACTCTGTCTGTTCAGATGTTCAAACTGTTGTATGATCTATTCTATCGCTCTGGAGGAGCTTTGCCACGTATGAGAAAATGATTTTGGCTTGAGCTTTGCGACTGAAAGCATGCCTTACAAATACAGTGGATGGATGTTTTTAGGCTAAAGAATGAGTTTGATCATGACAAATAAAGGCTTAAACATTTTTGAAGCCTGAACACATAGTATGGTCTAAAAGTCAGGGGAGCTTAACCCTCCTGGAAAGCTTTGGCCATTCAGTTTTTAAATATATTTCTTGCACATCCCATACCCTACTATACGTGTAATACTACATTTCTTAAGCAACCTGATTAATAACTCAATTGGGTCATTTGAGCCCCCTGCCTGTAAAACGCCCATGCATTTCAAACTGTGTTCACCAGTTTGCTATACCAAAACTGTGTTCAAGCCTAAGCCTGGGTAACTGTGGGATGTCACTTGTCATATCGGCCCAATCCCAAAGTCCGGACTTGCAGACTCACAGACTTTGGTGCACGTTTTCTTAGGGTTGTCCCGAAGTCAATTCTAAAGGGCGTGAGGGTTTTAGTACACACTCACCGAGCCCTCTCCATGAGTCTGCGTTGATGCAGACTTCACCAAAGGGAATTACCCATAGTTCAAAGCGTTTACCACGGAGACGACAGGGAAATCCGGAAATCAAAAAGGTTAACAAAAGCACGCCACACAACCATGGAACGGAGTGGACCTGTTGTCCAGCTTATAGAACAAGAGTTTGAATATATTCGGAATCAGGTAGCCATCTCCTGGGCCTTGTCCGTGTGGAAAGCAACAAACTTACAATGAAAAGACAAGTGTCCGCATCATCTCTTTAATTTAACGTCGTCAAGGTAACGTGTGATCTCATGAAGTGCAGTCGCAATCCCATTTATACCTATCTGAGCCCATATGGCCTCACACACTTACTCACTCAGCACCTGCAATCAATTAAGTCTGTGAGTCTTTAGTCCTTAGTCCTCAGGGCTCACTTTGGGATTTGGCCCAGTTTCTCACATTGACTTCACTAAAGCCAAATAATTCAATAAGCAACTGTTTTCCAAAAAGTGGACTGTCCCTTTAATTAATAAATAATAATAATAGTTTTTAAATGACTTTTACTTGTAAAAGCATGAAACTAAAGACAGACATTACAAGTGCAGCCCCATTGGTACTGCAGATCAAACAGTTGCAACACAGAAACATTGGAGCACCTTCGTTTAAGCATACGGGGGGGGGGGCTGCCGTGTCATCGGTCACAGCCAACAGCCGATTTTTAAGTTTTTATAGCTCAGACTTTACTGGATCAGTCTACAAGCAAGTCCAGAAGCAAGGTGGTAGTTGTGTGGATGGGTCCGACCCCAGGCCTACATCTGGCCAAAAGTAAGCAACGAGTTCAGCCTCTGGTCTGATTACCCCGCAACCAGCTGGTAACGGCCTGTAGCAGTGATGTACAAATGACAAACCAAGTGTCTTGCTTTCTCTGTTCTTATAAGTGGTTCTTCATGGTTGTGTTTAGCTGTTTTGCATTGAATCAATGCTTACAGGATGTTACACAGCGTCCAGGTGGTACAAAAGGTGTCAGTGTCTTCACAATGATCCTCTTAGGGCGTTTTCACACCTATAGTTTGTTGTCTTTGGTCCGATCAGTTGATAAGTTTTTAAACTTGGAGCAGTTTCCCCTTGGTTCGTATTTTTTTTTTTTTTCACGCCTGTAAAAATCCAAGCGTACCAAGCAGTTACCCTGCTGATTGACTGGATGTGTCTGGGGTGGAAGCGTGAAAGTAAAAACAGGACGAAGGTCCAGTGTTCTGGACATCTCGGTGGTCAAAGCAGCTCAGTTCATTTAAATAATCTGAGTTTTTGTGAGCGAAGTTGCTATGTCTGCTCTTGTCACCGCGACTGTCACCACCGACACCACCGTGTCTGTCTCCAACTTTAGCGGTGGCTGGTTTGACGACGGAGATTGGCGTGACAGACAGCAAGCTTGACCACAGTCCGTTTCTGAAAGACAAACATTAAAGCTGCTACAGTTTGCTGCTCTGCCGCATCACAGATTGCAATGCACACCTGATTTCAAAAGCCATCATCTCGGACTTGTGGAGTATATGTTGTTGCTGTGGTTCAAGGTTGGATCATGTTGTCACCACAAAAACTGTTTCAGAGTTTGATTGACAGCGTATCGAGACCACCTCATCAAGGAGGTCTTGGTATGCTCGTTTCATTCTCTTTTCGTGCATACCCGAGTGTGATTGCAGCGTTCTCACCTGTCCAAACGAACCGCACCAGCGTGGTAAACCTACTCTAGTTCGATTCAACCGAACTAAATGAAGCAGGTCTGAATGCGTCCTTAAGAACTCTATTACTACGTTACATTATTCTATTATGACATTATCCTAACAACTACAATATCAGTCATGTAGTTGATAGAACCATACCATACATATACAATACAAAATCCTGAAAATACCCATGTCCACATACTTTTGTGCCTTTTTTCTGTTTTTAATAGTTTGGTCTTGGCCCACAATACAGTTATATCTTAGCTCAACTCAGCTCAAATCCGCCTGATGACACATTTCATGTTCTTCTGCATGAAGATACAAAGACTTTAAAAGTGGAGAGAGAGAGAGAGTTGCACTTTTCCCTCAACCTCAGACTGAGGTCAGCTAGGCAGTGATGATCAAATATAAACCAAGATTATGTTACAGTATTGCCTATATCTTACCTAATATGTTTGAAGAAACATATTTCAGCCCACCATTTACACAGCGTATTGCTCCGGTACAGCACACTGCATAATGGTAGTTGTATGTTGTCTACCTTGTAAGCGAAAGTGAATACCACAACAACTTTTTGTCTGTTGTACTCTGTCCATGTAGCACAACTCACAAAGTGTTTGTGCCATTCTAGTGCATAGACAGCCCAGTTTTATGAAGCACACACTTTCTGGCCATAAAATACTTCTTAAATGCTGCATCATACAGTGATGAACATGCTTTTCCAATAGTGTGGTAACAGTATGTTTGGTCATTTTGTGACAACATGCCAATGCCCCCTGTGCACAAAGCCAGCTCCATAACAACATGTTTTCCCAGTTTGGCCTGCACAGAGCCCTGACCTCAACCCCATCCAGCACCTTTGGAATGAACTGGAACCCTGGGAGACATTAGTGTTGGATCTCACTAATACCCCTTCAGACAACAGATGCAGTATGGCGGTATGGCCTACACAGTGCGTGTTCAACCTGCGCTGTCATATGAGACAGCTGGCGTCCTTGTTTGCCGGGTGAGCAGAGACTCCAGTATGCAGTACAGATAATACACTTCACCGATAAACCAGATAATTAAACTGCATTACATCCAACAATAAGCAGATAAAAAGTTTACTTTCAGTTTAATTTCTCTGGCTGTCCATAAGCGCACTCCCTTACTCTTGAACACCCATTTCAGTCCTATGAAAAAAAATATCACCTTCATTTTTTCAGCCATCATCCAATCAAAGACTGAAATAAATTCTAATAATTTAAACTGTGCACTGAAGGCCTTAGTATGTTTCAAATGAATTGCTGGATGAACTGTCTTATGAAATTTCCTTTTCAACGGCAAAAGCACACCCAATCTATGCATGGATTCACCACGTGTGTGGAGGTATAAAAGTATGAAAGGTAAAAATATGTTTCTCCTGGTTGTATAAAGCTATGTATAGACATGCACTGGGGTGTGTTCGAAATTGATGTTAGTCTATCCATGACATGAGTAAATGCCTTAAACATATTCTTCGTAAATCTTCACAATCATTCCCGAAAGACCCAAGCAGGCCTGATTTGCAAGTTCCAAATTTTGTTCAAAACTTGACATTTTCAGCGTGTAGCTTGCTAGCTTAAAGTTTGTTGTTTGCCAAAGTGAACAGAGTTTGAGTTTGAGTTTGAGAATGGCAACACACAGGAAGATTAGGGATGTCAGACAATTATTCCGGAAATGTATTTCCATAGAACCAGACCACTGCATACATATTATAGCATAATAAAATATGGTTCACCAGATTATTACCAATCATGAACATAGTATTACAAGCTTTCAATTGCTCGGACAGATCATAAAAACAAAATGGGGACAAAATTCAGACACCACATCTAAAACCATTGCTTACCCCAAGGGGGGTGAGATCATATTGCCCCTTGCAGTGGTGGAGCGTAACTAAGAACATTAAAGCTGATACTCTCTCTTTTCACTAGGCCCTGTTACCAACATTAACTGTGTTGTGTGTCTGCTAAACCCTTCATTTCAGCTGTTTTAGTTTATTTGATAAATTATCAGTTGATAAATGACACAGGCCTGTTTTGCTGGTTCATGAGTTCATAGAATGATGAGCTGTGATTTGGGTGATGATTTGTGATCAGCTGCTCGCATCTCAATCAAGGAGAGGGCATACAGGTTTGCCTGATTAGATCCTCTCACCAGGGAGGGGCGGGCACTCTGAAGGTGTAGGAGAACAGGTAAAATAGTTCTGCTGTAAATTACGTTTTATAAAATCTGGGGTGCTTTTTGTGAATGGTGCTGATATGTGTATACATATAAAGAATTGGCAATGTCAGCAGTCTGGATCCAGATGATTCTTAATGTTAAGGTTGCTTTTTAAGTCTCACCCTCTATTACCTGTACAGGTGATAAGTTTCAGTTAGGTGAGGCTGAGATTTGAAAGTGCCCTCGGTGTAATTTAGTTTCATTGTAATTCTCCAGATTAATTTTGTGAATTTAGTTTAATTATGTTTTTTTCTGTTATTAAATGGCAGTTTTTGCACTTCTAATGCTTCTAGTCCAATTTCTTAAAAAGCCATGTGTAAAAGTTTCCAGTGCCCCCACCACAGTGCTGTGACACTCCATTTTACTTAGTAACTCACTATAGTCTGGTGGGCATACCAGTAACAAAGAACTCTAAAAATAAATAAATAAATAAAAAGATTCTTTTGGACTCCATTTAACAAACAACGATGATTGACAGAATCAAAAGCTTTGGAAGAATCAATAAAACATGAGTTTGATGAGTTTTTACCTCCAGATTGGTTTACAATTACAAGTCAGTGCCCTTTAGCTTTAGCAGCCAATTGGTTATCTATATAATAATTTAATCTATCAAGCAGAATTCTCTCTCAGACTTTTGAAAATATGGAGTAGGTTTAATAATACAACCAATACTGCACAGGTGAAGCAAATCCTCCACAACTAGCACATCAATCCCAATGGAGGGAGCCTCAACTGATTTGAGTTATAGTAAACACAAACCAAAACGTAAACAGTGATAAATCATTTTGTTATATGAAACTGAATCAAACTAAAACCTTCCTATAAAAACTAAAACTATATAATCAGACCCCCCTCCTGAGGGGGGAGGCGGGTCTCTATAATTCTGCCATTTCCTCTCTCTTTGTTCCACCGATGATGCTTTCCCATCTTTCTGCTTCTTCTTTGTCGGCTCAGCCATGGCGATAGTGTGAAAAACTCCATTGCTACCTTGTTACCCGGTTCCTGAATGGGCCTATGTGTGCAGTGACATAAAGCAATTAGTTTAATCTAATCTAATCATACTTCCTGTCGCCGAGGCTGAAAATTGCAAGGGTGGTTCACTGGTGCTAAAACATAGTTCCCCTAGAAGTTTAACAACATTATTTTTCACTGTTACATTTTTTGTTTGGTTTTACTTCTGATCTGGATTGGTTGTGGCTCCCTCTGTTGGGATTGATGTGCTAGTTGTGAATGATTTACTCCACCTATGCAGTATTGGTTGTATAAATTACCCACCTGTGTTAGGACTATTAGTTGTATATAATGAAACCCACCTGTATGAGGAGTATTGTTTGTAATTGCCTTTGCACAAGCTGAGGAAGTGCGCTAACCGGAGCGTCCGTAGTGTAGCAATAAACATCTACTAAATCCAGTAAGCTAAACTCCCCCAGCCAACATTTGAAGTTGTTATTATATTTATTAACTTAGGGCAAACTCACCATCACCAAACCCACCAGACTCCATTTAAATAAGCAATACTTTTATCATTTTAAAACACAGATACTGCATATATCTGTACGTAATTCCGTCTGCTTAATATCTAGATCTTTCACAAAGATGCCCATTGGCGAATGTTAACGGGGTCTCTAAATGTTTTAACTATTATGAGTTCTGCTCTCTCTCTCTCTCTCTCTCTCTCTCTCTCTCTCTCTCTCTCTAGCTCCAGCTGAAATTGGTGACGCCGTTGTCAACCAAGTACTGATTGTTCAGTAGGCAGAGCTTTTACCGATTGATCTCTAATCTCCAACATAACCTGCTCCCAACCAGGTTAGATGTTCAGCAAAAGTTGAACTCGGTAAAAGCTCTTCCAACATCGTGGTACACGAAACCCTGGGTTGAACCTGAAGTTAGTAGTACAGGCCTCTTTGTTATCAGACTGCTTGTTTAAAGCTTGCTACACCTCATGATCGCCATTGAATCACTACGGTTAATATTGTCCACCTTCCAAATTACTTGGGACACTGTTAATAAAGAGTGCTAAAATAACGGCTACTGACATAAAGCCATTAAAAAATTGTGGTATAGAAATGATTCAAGCATTGCAGCAATGCTCTCAACCCTTCCCATCCTCTTCCATCAAGGTAGACAGCAACTGAGACAGTTTGAAACATTTATCAGAAAGAAGCAGCATCACTGAAGGAAAGGCTGTCTAAAGTGTCAGCAGTTTGCTTAACCACAGATTGTTGGACATCATTGGCTACAATCTCATTTGCTGCAGTAACATGCCACTTCATTCAACTAGTTAGCCCCAAGAAGAATGGAGCGCACTGCAGTTGTTGTGCACAATTATTGAGCCCTTTCAAAAACTCAGCGCATAAAGGTGGTTATTCCATAGCTAGAGTTTGGCAGCTGTAGCTTACCATAACATCCATGCAAATGTGTTAAAATAAACATAAATGGAAACACCACCCTGCAACAGGTGTCTTTCAGTTTAATTAAAGATTCTTTAGATATATTTAGATCTTAGGATACATGCTATGCCAATGAAACAGTACACGGTTCCTATCTCCCAAGTGGACGCAGCTTAATAATAATCTTTGTTCACGTTCACTTCTCACATTGAAATCAAAACACTCAGGACCCGCCGTTAGTATCCTGCAGAGGCATGGCAGTGTTGAAACCAATTTGACAAATCTAGAGGAAACCTCTTCTGAATTGTGAAATCTCACTGCTAAACCCTAACTGGTTTAATTAAAATGTATTTATTTTTAAGGATTCTGTAATTCTACAGTATGGATTGGTTTGGCTCTGGTTGAGCTTGGACAGAAACTGTGCAGGTTCATGCAGGGTCGGGCATGGTCTCGCATTGCCAGACCTTCCACCACAGCACTGTAGAGGAGGGTCTGGAGTCCACACAGCATTGCAGGAATGGGAGATAAATGTGCTCTAGTTTGTTGGCATTTCTTAAAACCAATCACGAATGTCTTGGGCGGCACTAAGCGCTGGACAGAGCAACTTGTGTTGCTGCAAATTAGTCTCAGGAAGGAACTTGTTTTGGTGGAACATGTGTACGTAGTGAGTATGTGTAATAAGTTTTAGTCATCAACAGAAAACTCAGATTGGACAGATAGTCTAGCTAGCTGTCTTGATATACCCTGCAGAGATCTGAGCCGTTAACCATAGTCCTCAGAAATCCACCGTAGGTTAGAACTCCAACACAAAGACAGAGGAAGGGGACGGACATCCAGCCAAAAATGAGGAACTTCCGATGGAGTTTCTGGCGGCACCTGAACAATCCGGGAAATGAAACAGTCGGGGTTGAGGTCACAAAAAAATAGATTGTGGCCACTTGTGCTGACGAGCTTCTGTGTCAAAGATTGGTCCATTCACATAATGAACACATAAGTTAAAAACATCTCTTCAGAAAGCTATAGTTGAATGGTTAAATTGAATGGAAAGACCAGTCAACGCAGGTAGTGTGCCTTGATAGCAATTCTGAACTAACATCACACTCTGGAGCAGTACCAGAGATCACTCTACTGACTGCAACTATCACGGCTGACAGCTATGCCGATGCAGTAGTGTCCTGAGTTGCAGTATTACTTAAACATGTTATATGTAATCACTCTACACTACACTGTAATACCATTTAAAATTCATATGAAGCTGTGGTAGACACTCCACATGACCAGACCATCCGAAACGTTGCAATGTGACTTGTCAACACAACATTCTTGGAAGGGAATAAAAACGTGCTCTGGTTTATTGGCATTTCTTTAAACCAATCACAATCATCTTGGGTGGCGCTAAGCCTTGGGGACAAAACAACACTGCATCTGCTAAATAGTCTCAAGAAGGAACTTGTTTTGATGGAACATGTGTAAGTTCAAAAGTAGTTTAAGTCGTCAACAGAAAACTCAGATTGGACAGATATTCTAGCTAGCTGTCTGGATTTACCCTGCAGAGATCTGAGGAGCAGTTAATCACAGTCCTCATTAATCAACCAGAGTGTAGAATGCCAACACATAAAAAGCAGAAGGTAACGGACATTCGGCCGAAATTAGGGACATCTGGCCTAGAAGCTCCTAAACAATCTTGGAAGTAGAAAGTCGTGGATATAGGCTGGGTTGGGCCCGATCACAGCTCTAGTAGAAACACAAAGCACATATGAGCCTGAAAATTAGCAAAATATGTCCCTTTTAAATAGAATTCCACATTGAATTCAGAAACTGGCATCACCTCATCAGCCTATGGTCCTGATGTCTTCCTCCTTTGTGACAACAGCCTGTCTACCTGACCAAAGAGGCACAGAAAACTGTCAAATCCATGTCCAGCTTCCACCAGATAACACAACTTTAATGGTGGATCGTTGAAGCCCCTGACATGCTGAATGACAGACCTTGATATGGCAACATGAATGGGAAGACAATGGTTTTGACAAGCAAGCAGAAGCTCCAACAGGGAATTATACAGTGGCCCCTGGATAAGGAATAATATACACTCATTTACTATTCATCAGCCCACTGACACAGAAGACTATTTGAGTGCCTTCAACAGTATTAGACCTGACAAAACGGGGTTGTTTGGTACAAGTTCAAATGCAACAGCAGGCATGGACCTTGAAGTGTGTAGACAACTGCTCATTGATTTCATTCCCTAAAGGCCCTGTTGCTGCTCAAATTCATCAACAAAAGGTCTTTTGGGGCAAACAGTCCCTTTTCATCACTGGAACATTTGCATCAATGTGGGGCTCATGCCAGCCAGCCTTTTGTAAAAAACCTCAACCTCAAAAGTTTGGAAGTTGCTTCCAGGGGTTATTGCAGTGACAACACACCAAGGCACTCACACTCACTGACTACGCTGGGTTCTTCTGTGGGAAAGGGGCAGGGGGGGGGCTTGGAACATTAGGCCAATGGTCTGTCACATCAATCAGGGGGATGTTCATCCAGCAATCAGTCAGTGAGCTGGTGGTGGCATGGGCATCAATAAGGCAGGCTGACAGCAGGCATGTTGAGACAGACACGGCCCTCTTCTTCCTGGAGTGTGCCCCGAACACACAGATATTCAACAGATAGAATGGACTGACAGGCTATTTGAAACAAATACCAGCTCAAATTTCCAACCTTTCCTGCCTCCTATTCAGACTTTAAAAAAGTAATTTGGACACTGAGCTTCATTTAGAGTAGGGCTGCACAATAATCACAATTTATCAATATTGCAATATCTAAACGTGCTGTATTTTATATAGTGCTTTTCTAGTCTTAACGACTACTCAAAGCGCTTTTACATAGTACAGGAACCATAACCTAAGTTGGCGGTAGCTCATAGTTTCTAATGTCATCTAAAGTCATCTTTTCTTGTACTACTGTAACATTACGTCTTTTACCACTGTCGTTATTCTCAAAGTCCATAAATGTGAAACTTGCTTTTAACGTTGGGATTTGCTTTTAAGTAATAAAAGTCCAGGAGAATAGAATCCATCTGTTTGGATGTAGCCAGATTTCAACCAAGCAAAGTGGACCATCTCTTCTGACACAGCAATTTCACATTTAGTTTATTATAAAACATTCTGTATTGGTTTCACCTCATTCTTCACTAAGTGACAAACTAAGCTGTGTCCTGAACAGCATTGTGTGGGCACTCTGTTAAAAAAAAAAATGCATCCGTAGATGTTTAGTCTTCCTTATCTTATTGGTAAAAGCAATCACAGACTGAGCACAGATTCTGATTACCTCATTTCAACCTGTGCAGTTTCTGATTTCATGATTTTTGGAAATAAAACCTTTCACACATTACCTCTCCGTCTAATTTGAAGCAACTGCTGTTCAACGTCACCAGAATCTACTTAATAAAGCGAGGGGTTTTCCAGAGAGTGGCAGTTTTTTAAGAAGAAACCTCTCTATGACACGCAGAAGGGATTTCCTTATCTGTGTGTTCTAACTCTAGCGTCAGATTGCTCCCTCTGCAGCAAGGTGCCAACTCTGTGCCTCTTATTTAAGTCGAGTCACACATCTCGGTGGGAGTCCCTCTGAGGACAAAGCCAAGGAGGCTTGGCCCATGAAAAGAGATTACCATTTCAGAGATCTGAATTCTGCGCAGTGCCGCCACTGTTTCCAACTGAACAAATGAAGTGTTTGTTTACTTGGTTATATGAATACTGATTAAAATAATAATAACCTGTGGGGAGTGAAGAAGGTATTAAAAGTGGCTTGCCCCCCAATGGGCCATGGGTTAAGAGCTTGTTAAATGAATAACTATTGACAGTTCTGTTGTGAACTCAGTTTGTAAAGCTGCATGTTCCTGGAAGTTGTCCAAATGCTGACAGTTGCTTGTCTTCGTGCTGTTCTAAGTCTAAGTCCCCCTGGCAATTGTACAAGATAGATTAACACAGAGGATACTTATTCTGTTGTATGTGTATGCAGTCATATTGCAAATGGAATCATTATAAGCATTCATGGTCATTCCATGTAAAGGTAATTTTAGGTAAGTCATTTTGCAGTGTAGTATTTATTTCTTAACCCTTGTCTTGTTTTTCCGTAGACCAACATTTAGTTTTTCCGGGTCAAATTTTAAGTTAAAACTTACTTAAGAGACTTTTGGTCACTTTTACCAAAGCTTTTTGTCGATTTTTTTTGTGAACATTGTTGTAAATTTCTGCGTTTTTTTGGGACGTTGTGTGTTTTGTTGTTTTCCTACATTTCTGTCACTTTTTTCAGTGTTCCTGAATCTTTTTTTTTCTTAAAATGCTGTGAAATTAAATAAATCACCCAAATTCAATGAAAATAGTGAACCGATCAGTTTTTTTAATTGTGAGGAGCGTCAAATGAAAAAGTTATTTTTTTTTACAAGTTGGTTGAAGGAATCCCAAATTTCCGATTGAGAAACATTTTTAAAATGGGGGTTCAGGAAGGTTAAGGTGGAAAAACTAGAGCCACTAGTAGTATTACACATACAAATAAATACTATGTAAAACTAATTTTTTGTATACATTCCTGGATTTAATAGGAACATTAAGAAGACATCATGTCTCTGTTATTATCTTTGTTGTCACTGTTTCTGTGATGCATTGAATGTGGTTTTGTTATTGTGATCGCAGTTTATTATGAAGTGTTAGCTATGGCCCCTGTAAGTGAGACGCCAATAAATCAAATTCAAAATCCAAAAGGACCTCAAATAGTCATACCACCAGTTTACTCATGTTTAGGCATAACCCAGTTGTAAATGTGTACTGTGGCCCTCAGAGAACTAAGAGCCAATTTCTCAATGTGTGTAATGTAAACGGCCGAGAGTCGGCCGAGCAGCAGGACCTACTTCCATTTGACCAGTTGTGTGGCTCTAACCTTTAGAATTGTTTAACAATGTAAAGAAGAGTGATGTCTCAGTGAGCAGGAAACACCTCAGCCGGGAAGTGTCACATGACTGACAGGACACAGGTGCCCTTCCACCACATTCATACATCTACTGTCCCATCCATCACGTGCTGTGGTCATTCACTTCATCCCGGCCTGTCAGTGGGACAGAGCTGCTCCCTGTGAGAGTGCGCTGGCCTGAGACGGGAGGGACTCCATCAGTCGGTCTCTTTTTACCACAGATCTATGAGCCACTACGGGCCAGCATAATGCAACACACATTGAAATACAAGTACAGGGAAATAAACCAAAAAGACAAATCAACATGTGTGACTTCTATTTAATGTGTTCTCAAAATGCAGTGTTGTGCTTCGAAGGATTGTTTCACCAAAATTCAAAAAAAGAAAAAAAGAACCCAAATCAAAAACAAAGAAGTTATGAGTTCACGGTCCATGTAGCTTATGGTCGATTTATTTTCCTTTCATAAACGGTTATTAAAAAAACATGGTTTTAAAATACAATTTTTTAAAATGGAAACACAAGGCATTTTTTTCTCTTCATGGTCGACATCTCCCCATAAAACATTTTTACATTGGTATTTTTTTAAGCTTTATATGTTGGGCCTTTAATTGGTAGGACAGCTGTAGTCAGGAAAAGAGGGAGAGAAGGGGGGGGGGAGGGGGTTGGAATCGTACCCGGGCCAATGGGTTGGGGACTGAGCCTTCGTAGAGAGGGCGCACAC
This sequence comes from Etheostoma cragini, assembly GCF_013103735.1. Classification (NCBI taxonomy): domain Eukaryota; kingdom Metazoa; phylum Chordata; class Actinopteri; order Perciformes; family Percidae; genus Etheostoma; species Etheostoma cragini. Next base: position 16,303,027 of record NC_048424.1, read on the forward strand.
TTAACCAGGTGATCTACCAGTGCCCTTACTAACTAACAGTCTGAGTCTATGGTGTGAATGGAATAGTAACGCAGTCCACGGTCCAGCTGAACGCTAGCATGCCAAGGGCCTTTTATGCCCGTGAATGTGTACCACTGTGAGTAATAAAGCCCGGGTTCATCGCTGCAACTAACCGACGCCTCCCGGTTTTCTGCTTCTGCTCTGTTAACCTGGACCATTAGACGCAGGTTACCTGCCATGAGCCAAGGTAGTAGTTTGAGACCAGCTCACTCCCAACTACGGTTCAGAGCTTGGAAACTGTAAAGTTAACATGATACAGGCCTTCCGTGATCGCGCACCACCCCCACCCCTGCTGCACACAGTTGCTAGTAGCCAAGGAGGACACAGAGGATTAAAAAAACATGACAGACTCTTCAGAAGAGGTCTTTATCTTCACTCCAGTTTCAGCACAGGAAAGTTGCCAGACGCTACAATCATTTGAACATAGTCACATTGAGAAATGCAGAGAGAGTTGTGTGGAGCTGAAAGCTTTGTAGCACCTCATTTGGATGTCTTGACTGTAACAGACGTTCAGTATCATCACAAAGTTATTTAAGGTTATTATTTGCTTACCATACACAGTTATTACATGGAATTATGAGACATCCAGATCCGCAGAATATTTGCTACATGTTGAAACAGCGTTCTGAGTCTGTTATGAGTCCCAATGATGCTTTGTGTGTTGTGAAGTCTCCAGAAACCACTTGGTTAACACCTTTCCTCTAATCTCACCCCTGAGAGTTAGAAACTCGAGCAACATCATGTTGCAACTCATTTGGGAGACTTTTTGGACGATTAGTTGTGTGGGATGTGGTTATGCAATTATATCTCTGTGCACGCTGTGTTGCTCGGGGCTGCTAGAATGACATTAGACTTGATGGATACAGCCATCAAGCCCATTCTCATGAATGTCATGTGGCAGTCAAGCCTGTGTCAGGAGTTTCCACCTACACAGTCTTATGTTCCAAAAAGAAGCCATCACATTCACTTTAATGAAGTATGATTGACGGAAAATCTGGATTGGTTAATGTCGTAATTAAAAATAAAGCAAGACAACTACTGCAATAAATATTTGTAGGCCTTCTGCTATGTTTCAATGAGCCCAATGAATCAGAAGCAACAACATAAGACAAATTCTGCATCCTAATAATCAAGTCTAAGCAAGTCTGATTTAATGACGTCTTCCTCTATGACAACTTCAAATAATTTGGATGGCCACTGTGGCGAAGAGGCTTAGGTTCCGTCCAAAATCACATACTCTGCACTACATACTCAATATATCATTGCACATACTTTTGTGTTAATAAAGAGTTGTGTGGCTCTTGTCGGACGCACTAAAGTGTCATTTTCCTGAGAGCCTCCTTGCTGTTGACAACACTTAACCGTGGTAACCCCTGCCAACCTCCGTATTGCCATGTGACGCTTACATTTGCGAGGTAAATAACTAGAGTGCAGTCGTTTAAATATGAAGAAATGTAAATGTAACGCTCCTTGGTTTCTGTACGTTTGCAGTTCTGAAGGTTGTCATCACTATCGCATTGCATTATGGGATACTTATGTCAGCGCAGTATGCAGTATTGCTACAACTATTGGTTTCGAACACACTGTTAGCATAATGTAGCTATTAAATAGCATGTTAATGTGGGATTTCGGACGCAGGCTTTTACTTGAGTTCAGTTTGAGATCCCCCCTAAACTGCTGACGTTTTCAGGTCTTGCAAATTCCAGCAAGACTTAGATCACAATGTGTTCCAGATTGTCTGTGGAGCAGTTTGGTGGAGGAGCAGTTTGAGGCAGCTATTTTGCTAACTCGGTCTCTCCGTCGGCTCGATGGGAGGTTTGCCACAGAGGCCGAGCTGTTTGTATGCACTCGTGGGTCCTTTTGAAGTTCTCTGTTTCTTGCTCCCCACACACACACACACACACACACACACACAAACGCGCACACACACACACAACCTTTCTTATGGTCATGTTAAAACAAATAAATGGCTTTTCGTCAGATGGTTTTATGAGTGTGGTTTTGTGTTAGTGGAGCTCTTTCTTTCCATACTCTGCTATGTTGGGTATCAGTGCTTATAGTCATAGCTGCAGTGTTCTTTTTCAGTGTACGGACGTGCTGCACAGACAGGACAAATTCATCTTTGTTAAAGGATAAGCCTGGTGATATTCTGTACTTTTCTTACTCTAAATTCACAATCTCGTGCAGATTAAAAACACACCAATGAGCCACTTTGTTGTAGTGGCTGACTTTCTTTATCACCATGAACACGCACGCACGCACACAACACACACACACATACACACAGTATTTTATTTGGACTCTACATCATCCTGCTGCCACACATTCTCTCTGGAACACCAAATGTGGATGAATCCTTAAAACAGTTCCCAATAAATGCGTTGTTTGCACTGTAGTAATACAACTTTCTTGAGTACACTGTAGTATCAACATTATACTGTAGTACAGGATATTAGAAATACTGAGGTGTTACAACTGTTGTACTAACAGTTGTAAGTTTTTTTTAATTGCAAATTGCACCCTTAAAAGCCACACACGCACACACACACACACACACACACACACACACACACACACACACAAAGAATACAGATGACATGAGTTCTCTTTGATCTGGATGTAGCAGAGCCCTAAATGTGTATACATCCGCTGCTGAAAATAGTCACCAGCCAGTGCACTTTTTCCTCCTTTTTCAGGAAACTATAGTTTTTGGAAATTTTGGAAATTATGAGCAGTTTTCAAAAAAGTGGTGTCTGTGGCACAGTCATTCATTTTAATTATCATGATGTAAAAACATTGTTTTTTACTTACTTAATTTTCAAATCTAAAATTGTTAATAGATTAGTTCTGTGTGTGTGTGTGTTTGTGTGTGTTTGTGTCCTGAAATGCAATTTAAATCAGCCTTGTGTCATGTGAATTGTTGTTTTGGTGCAGTGTTTCCCGCAGCTAATTCACTTGATGTAAATTGCATTTTTGATGGGTAAATTGTGTCAATACGGTGTTAATATTCTCAATACATGTCAGATATATTTCTAATAAAGATCTGTTGTGTTACTGTTTCACATAATTATGACTTGAGAAGCTATGTCAAGGGAAATACATAAGGAGGTCGCTGGTATATGTTTTATGCGGCACCAAAATGGAGATTGCTGTACTGAAACAAAAACGCACCAGCTTGATTCAAAAACATATTGGAACCAGGTGAAACAATCTAACCCCAACGGCACATTGTTGTTGTTTTAAGAAAACAAGATTGTCATGGTTCAATGGACAAAAATGTAATAATGGAGATTTTTTGGAGTGTATCCCAAAGACTTGGCTCATGACCGTGTGTATGATTGTTTTCACCCAAGGAAAGACCTGACCGGCAATTAGAGCAGCGCATGTACATTTTTCCAAAACTGGTTCAATTGTTTTTTGTTCAATGAAGAGCAACACAAATGTGTTTATTAGTTAATGTTCAAGATTGTTTCTATGAAGCCCCTTAACAACCTGCAAATAAATTACAATTGGAAGTGAAGGCTACACAGAGCAGCAGCTTCTCCACGCTGGGCAGCTGCCAACACTCTCTGACTCCCAACAGTCCTGCCAAGTGCCGCATGTCCCGTCTGTCTGGCACACTCGTTTTTAAGGCCTCTCACCACTACAGCCGTTGGACACGGAACAGGCTACAGGACACACTGTACTGACAAGATAAACCATCCACATAATAAAATGTCGCCAATTAAAATAATTTGTGTCTTTTTTTATCTTTTGAAATGAGTCTGTTAATTTAATTTGTGTAATGTTATTTATTGCATTTTTAAACACTGCAGGATTTTATTTGGAGATTATTCATCTGCATTTTTTCTCTTTTTGGCCACAAAAACAAGGCTGCTTTTATCTCAGAGTTCTTGCCTTCTGATCAATACCATCTTTGTGCCTTTGATCGCCGAGCCTGTGCACGCATGAAGTCTGCATTTAAGCGATTTCGGTTCTGAACCATAGATATTGCCAGTGGGTGGATCTGAACTGTGGGAGAACATATGGGGTCAATTAGGCAGAGTTTGCTCCTGGATGGGGTTCAACTGATCCACAATGGGGACCTGCAGAATAGGTGGTCTCGGGCCATTTGGCAAGGCAATTGTGGGCAGCCTGCGAGTCAGCGACATGAAAGTATCAGGTGTTAGCCAGCAAATGATCCTGGAAAGGTGAGGCTGGGATAGCAGATCGGCTGGCTCGGGCCCCCTCTGACCAGCGTTTCAGACACAGAGGAGGGTAACCATACATGATGCACTGCTCTTTAGACACACACTATATCCATGCTCCCATAAAATTAACCTTGCACCAACTAATTAACTAACCAATTAACCTGTTGAAATTCACTGGAAAATATATGATTTTCTCGCCTAAATTTTTACCCCCTAAAACATGCTGCAGTTTTCACATGCTTTGGCCCTCTGTGATGACCCTGAGTTCATTGTGAAGCTAACACTCTCAACTTGTTGTTTCTAGTGGCATT
>NC_048424.1:16307687-16330804 GCF_013103735.1 Etheostoma cragini
GCGCACAGGGAAAAAGTTACACGCGATCAAAACCGAGAAATGATGCATGATCCCAATTTCGAACCACCAGTGGTACAACGAACGCTAAACCAAGCGCTTATCATATTCCTATTGTCAAACTGACTGTGAAGTTACTTGAAAATATTGTAATTTATTCATACTTTTAACTTATTCCAAAAAGGCTCTTAGTGGGAAACAGGCATCTTACCTTAAAGAACGTCTGTTACTCAGAGGAACATTATCAGACTCACTCTGCTGACTGACTTTTACTTCCAGTTCTACAAGCTCGGTCTGAACTTGGATACACTGCTTTTAGTTTTAGTGCCCCTAACTCCTGGAACAAATTACAGCAAAGGTCCAATGTGTGGGAATTTTCTCCCATCCAGAGTTGAGATCATACATCGCACTCAACTCTCTTGCACCACATAGTTCAAAGTACATGTGACAGCTACGGTAGCCCTCACACTTTAAACAGCTAAGATGTCATCCACGTCTTCATCTAGCTTTACCTCCGGCGATCAGGTCTGTTGGTTTAATTTGTATTAAGTCCAAAATATTATCAAAAGATTTGGTGAGTACTACAAACTGTCTTGTTGATGTAAACTATGTTTCCTTCTTCTTACTTGCCGTGGCCGGCGAGCGGCGATACCCATTAGCAGCATTAGCTGTCCTCTTTATCATGCAACAGTGGAAATGCGAAAGGCGGAGCAGTATGTCCTGTATGTCCCTTACCGGCTAATGTATTTCAAGATGGCGATGACGATGGAGCATCTACCCCAGTTCATGCAAATGCGAATGAAAAATTTCAAGCCAATAGGAATACTTGGAATCCCAGCTTGGGATTCTAGAGAGAACATCATTGATGCAGAATGATCTAAAACACTTTCAGTAGCGACATACTTTTTTCCATATTGCGGTTAGGTGTATTTTAAGTCAAAGCTGTGTTGATCCCACATAATATCTAACACATGCATGTGGATCTAAAGTTGGCTGGCTGGTGTTGCAGTTGAGGTAAACCCAATTTTGAGTGAAACATGATAATATATTCCATGAGACTTCAACTGAAGTTAAGAGCATGTTGTTGGATCTCAGTGAACTCTGATGACAGAAAGTCTAGAAACACACAACTGCATGGTGCTATGTGTAAAAAAGGCCCTTTCCAAAAGCTTCTTTACTCCCCTAAACATGCCTTTTAGGTTTATGAGTCATCTACGGTTTAGAGTTTAAACGTTTGCCTACGTCGGATAAAGGGATTCAAAACCACAATTTACAGTTCCCAGCAAAGCTATGTATCTGAAAACTGAAACTATGGTTTGAGCCTTTTTAAATATTCACTTTGGTCTGCAGGGTGATGTCACAAGTTGTCTACATGTTGTGGAAATCGGGGAGTCATGGTGGAAAATGGGCACGGATCAGAAAACAGAATGGCCACTCAGCGGAATCAAGAGATGTCAAAACAGTCGGGGGAAAGAGCAGGAAAGCCCTGTGTGCTGCGTAGCATGAGTAATTCTATTGATGAGCCCGTGAACGAGTTGGGAATGATATTTTATTTTTTTCTTCACAGTGCAGATTTTGATTTTTTAACATAATTCAAAACATTGGAGAACCCTTTTACAATTATGTAAACACATAATGTAATCTGAACTGCTGCCCTGGTTAAAAAAAACAATGCAAGTGATCTCAGCTGGTATTCTGTGTATAATGGAGTGCAATGGGAATTTCTGAGTGACCCCAACATTTTGACCGGTAGTGTACATATACATATACTGTATATCCATACTGTATAGAGATAGACATACAGGCTATCTTCACATGTACAAACACACATACCTTTAAATAAAAAGAAACAAAACTGGTTAAACACAATAAATACTAGTTCCCAGATTTCAGCGATTTGAAAGTAAAGTACGATTTTGACAGTATGTCTCTAAAGCGTGTTGCACGCTGACATGCTGAATAAGCTCCAAGTGTGACTGATGACATCTGGTGTCACTTAGAAGTAACCCAGTTAGATAACACAGTACGACCCTCGGATCGCCATGCAGCTTCTGTGTGTATGATAACTCGCCTGCATCTAACACTTTGAGGCATTCAGCTGACATTTCACAGTAAAGTAACAGCAAAGCTGCAAACACTGGGAGAAGTTGAAAATGATTATGGTCTTTGGGACAAAATTGCTTTTTTTCTTTATTTTGAGGGTGACATTTTCGTCCTCATGCATCATTTATATGTCCCCTAGAAAACGGGATGGGAAAAAGGAGACAGAGGAGATGAAATTATAAAATACCAGCCCTGTTTGGATTAAAGTGTGTGTGTGTGTGTGTGTGGCTGGGGATAGGTACCACTCCTGTCTAAATCTATCAGTCTATCTCTGCATGACTGCAAGTGTGTGTGTGTGTGTGTGTGCATGTGTGTGTGTCTGTGTGAGAGAGAGAAAGAAAATATCACAAATGTACATGAATGGAAACAGTGGGGCATTCCAAGCAACTTGCAGGTCCAGGGGATAATTCTGCCTTTCAACTGCTTCCCATTTATTTCATAGCTGCAGCACTGTCATTTCACCCTGGTCAAGATGAAAAGCATCGTTGTGTAAAGAAATTGAAATGAAAATCCTTCTGGACCCAGCAGGATGGGGGGTGCGGGGGTATTATCTATGACTCAATGGCACTTCCCCGGGATAAGATCTAATTCTTGGAGGAAAATTTCTTTATATGGCCACCTGCTGTCGCAAGCTTTGTCCCAGGATCACAAGTTGTTCTGGGTGACCGGTCTCGGGACACGGCGAGAGGAATGCACTCAGCTCCCCGCTGACATTTAGATCTCTTTATTTTCTCTTTCATTCAGCCCAGAGCTGGCTGGGAAGGGTGGGCGTTGTGGAGGGGAGGGGTCCCGGATGAAGAGTGTGAGGGGTAGACGGGCTGTGTTGCAGCACTACCACAGATAACTCAACTCTGTTCCTCTGCTCAGCTCTACACAGCTTTTTAGCATCTTTCAGATTTTAACATTTTGGTTTTATGACCCACAGTTTTACCATTAGGGCTCACACTCACTGCTTCCATCCATCTTGTTTCCAGCAGCTGTTTTCACTTATAAAGCTGGGTAAAACCACTACACATTCACTGTGCAGCATCAACGACAAAGGTAAGGGATTAGTGAACATGTGAAGCCTTTAGCAGCTAAAGACTTTTTTTTTTTTCTTCAGGAGTTAATCAAGACAAAACCAGTGATAAAAGGACATCAAAATCTCATAAGTCAACACATTTGTACCATCCACTTTCTTTCCCAAAGGCTTTAGCCATGTGTTTGGGCTTTGGGCATTGCCAATTTTTATCACCCATACAGCCACTAAACTTGCAGGCCCAGACCCTCCTTCACAGCACAATTGAGGAGGGTCTGGCTAGTCCACTCAGCATTCCTGGATAGGAGAGAAACATGATCTGGTTTATTGGCAATTCTTTAAACCAATCACAATTGTTTATGGCGGTGCTAAGCTCCAGATGGAACCACGGTGCCTCTGCTAAATAGTTCCACGGAACTTGTTTTGGTGGAACAAGTGCTCGTTCAGAAGTAGTTTTAGTCGTTAACAGAAAACTCTGATTGGACAGATAGTCTAGCTAGCTGTCTGGATTTACCATGCAGAGATCTGAGGACCAGGTAACCATAGTCCTCAGAAATCCACCGGAGGTTAGAACGCCAACACAGAGACAGAGGACGGGGACGGACATCCGGCAGGATTCACGGCCGCACGGCAGCAATCTAAAAAATGAAACATCGCTTTGACGCAATGGGAGTGAGAATGCATTGTCATGTGGGACGTAGGTCTCCACTGTGAGCGCCGTCCAGCAGCAAGTTCACTTGCAGTTAAGAAATAAAGTGTAGAGACTATTCTACTTTTATCATGCAAAAATGATGTAATAACTTTCATTTTTGTTTAAAAATATTGTTTTTAAATGTTTAACCAATAGTAAATAAAAATACATGTACTAATATTTTATGTAACAGGTTAATCATCCCTACTCAGTAACACTAAAACTACACTTTACATCTGCTGCCTGGGGGGGGGGGGTGGGGGACTTGGTTTTTTTCCTTTCATGTCCCTTTCTACTTCTACTCCGCTATATTTTGAAGAGAAATATTGTCCTTTTTACTCCACTACATTCATCTGACAGCATTAGTTACTAGTTACTCTACTCATATACAAAAGATGTATCCATTTAAACACATGTAGTTTATTAAATCTGATGTGTTATTCTAAGGTAACCTAGCAACAAGAAAAAGGCCTAAAAGTCCGGCTGAGATGATGAGACCATTAAACACACAACTGATTGGATCCTTTACACTTTCTGCAATGGGAGGATTTTTCTTTACGTCTTATAGTATATTTTTTCTTTAGTTATGATACTTTCTGAGTAACATTTTTAATGCCAGGCTTTCACTTTTAACATTTGTTTTTACAGTGTGGTTTTAGTACATTTACTGCAACAAAAGGTCATCTGAATATGTCAGGATGTGAGAAATATGTCAGGATGTTAGAAATGGCGGACCCAAAAATGCAGAGACAAAAGGGCACTGGAGAGTTCAAGGATTTAATAAAATAAAAAGGGACAAAACAAAGGGAGTCCTAAAGCAAGCAGTCAAAATAATTAAAGTAATGGAAGCAAAAGGATTTCCCAAAAAACCTTGAAAAAACAAAAGACCAGGCGTCAAAATCAGGGACCACAGAGAAAAAAGGGGTTAGAACATACACAATGATCTGACAAAGACAGCAAAGACTAAATACCGTTGGCAACAAGGGTGACACGAGGGCTGACGAAAAGGTGGAACACATCGGGGGGGGGGAGAAATGTGTATACCACGTTTAAAACCACCAGAGTTGACCAAAGTGCTGTGGAAATTGAAGTGAAAAACAGAAGGAGCCATAAAGGAACACAAAATAAGAATAAAATGGCAAAGAAAATAGTAAACTTTTAAGAATAAATACATCTTGAAATAATTGAAAAAAAGTACAGGTATCAAAATGATATAACAAACAACCTCTATGAGCAACCAAAGGCCATTGAATACAAATATGTCTTGAGATGTGTTTTAAAACTTTCAGTGGAAGGGGCCATCTGAGACGATGTGGGAGATTGTTCCAAAGCTTTGGAGCTGCTACAGAGAAGGCCCCATCTCCCTTACCCACTAACCTCTATCGAGGAACAGTCAAAAACAATTGATTCAAGGATCTAAGAGGTCTTGGATTGGAGCAGGGGCTGAGGAGTTCTGGGAGCCTGACCACAAATGGCTTTAACAACAAATAAAAGAATCTTAACAATCAATCCTGTATGGACCTTTTTTTTAACAGTGGACATTTTGACTTGTCATAGTAGGAAAAGCCTGTCTGAAATAGATAACCTTAATGACGGCTCAGTTCCATCAAGTGTCCCAGTGAGCTGTTTCAGTGAGTCAGCATGCACAATGCCAGGGCCTCTCCTAAGTGGAATGCAGCCGTCGTTAAGGTTATGAATTTCAGCTTTACTTTTCCTACTATGACACGTCAAAGGTATGTTTAATAATGCAGGGATGCTAGAATCGGTGTGATGCTTGTGTGGCAAGTAAAACAAGACATGACACAGGGGAAACCGGAAATGGGAGCATGAACATACATGGAAAACCACAGATAGCACGACATATGAGAGTGGAGTAAACAAGGAAACAGAATAAAACTGTGACAGAATAATTCCTTCACCACTGCTTTTTTAACTGTATGCACCTGTGATGGAGTGGCCCTTTAGACTACAAAGTACACAGTACATGTAGTACTTTAAATTATTTTATTTTTTTCCCGGCAAACACAGCTAGTAGATTTTTAAAGTTACCAACCAATCACATTTTCCACCTGCCACCTTTTTTGTTTTTTTTTCTAACTCACTTTACTTTCAGTTCAGCTCCTCTGGTTTTTTATTTTGCACATTTTATTTTATAAATTACAGTGATGCTGAATGTGTAATCTTCTGCATCGTTCCCACAACGTCTCAAGCTGCTATTTCCACAGAAATAAAGTGAAATACGGTTATGTAGTATGTCTTATAAACATCTTTCAGTCACTTGGAATAAGACGTACAATGCTAATATTACATTCATGTGTATGAATTGAGTGTTCCAGCTGCTGTGGAGCCCTCAAGAAGGATGGCATACCAAAGTGATCCAGCTTTTGGAGTGGCTCGGGAGGCAAACTTTGCCAACACATTCAGCAGTCCACCTTGGTTCTGTGAAAACATATTTGTGAAGCAGATTATATAAGTGTTACTTTGGAAGGTCTGAGATGCTTCTCCTTGAAGGCTACGTGACAAGATTAAGGAATTGTTGGAGCTCTGTGCAGAACTTCTGAAAGCGGACAAAAGACAAAGACAAAAAAGAATCACACTTCCCTATTAAAATGTGTTCTATTGGAGACTGACCGCATTACCTAAACATACATATTGTCTCAATTGTTTGAAATTGAGATAGAGACAATATTTGTTAATAGATTATGAAGTAAAATTTTATTTCAGAATTGTTTTTAAAACCCCAAATAAGTCACATGTCAATTTGACCGAGGGATACGACAGGGTCCCAAAAGTTAAGACAACACAAGGGTTAAACAGATGCAGAGTTGTGTGCTTCATTCACCACCGGCCAAACTGGCTAGTTACTTTAAAATGATACCCACCACACCGGTATTTTTGGGGGTAGGCGGGTGTTAATTTTCACCGGTATTTGGCGGGTAGGCGGGTGTTAACTTTCACTGGTATTTGGCGGGTAGGCGGGTGTTAATTTTCACCGGTATTTGGCGGGTAGGCGGGTGTAGCCCTACATACATGTAGTGGAGTTAAAAGTATAGTATTTCCCTTTGAAGTGTTGTGGAGTAGAAGTAAAGTTTTATGCTTCTCCACTGTATTTCTCCCTGGAAATTAACAAAAGGCACCCAATGCAAAAAACAAGTCTTTGAGTTGAGTCAACTGGTGGTCGTGCAGGAGAACACTTACTTATCATGCAGCTCTTTGAAGGGAGGGGGTGGGGGGGTCTGTCATTCTTAGTCCTCTTGTGTCATTGCAGCAGAACAATAGATCCTTGGAGAGCAGTCAGCTCAGAGCCAAGAGACAAATCTCCCCAAAAGACAACCTTTTGTTTCCCCTCGAACCAAATCTGTTGCTCTGCGTTGCTGCCACAGAATCAATGGCCAGACGTATGTTTTCTCTTTTCTTCTTCTTGAGGCTGAATGGGACCTGTACCGCCGCCATTTGTCTTTCCCACGCATGTCATCAAACGGCAGGCTCCAGATAAAGTACACCCTCGCAACTCATGCTGTTGTTGTAACTGGTAGATATGATTTTGTTGAGTGTGAAAATGTCAACATATTTAAAGCTGAGTGCTGCGAGCTGAAACCGCCATATAAAGATGGAGCTTTTCTTTTTCTCTGCTAGCAATGACACCGCCATCCATCTGTGCACGCTGCAGAGACAGGTCTGGAAACAAAATCAACACATATCTGAACGCTGTTAGCTGCTAGCTGTGTCACACACACTTCACACGCACAAGAGGGGTAGTGGGCAAAAAGGATTACAGTGGCATGTCCTGAAATATTAGCATTGTATGGAGTAGGATTACGCCCATGGGAAGAAAAATGTAATGTAAGATTTGATTTTATTGAGTGTCTTTTTGTCCCCACATGGCTCTTATTCTTCTCCGTAACATTCAGGACTACAAGAAATGTGTTCCTTAGAGAGAAACACTGAAGTTGGCAGTAACATACTTATTTCCTACATTTATTGCATACACAGGGGGTGTCAGGGGGGTTGACGGAACAGGTAAAGAACTGTCTTGCTAGTCACACCACTGCATAGATATACCCAGCATGCATGTTTATATGGTAAACAGACTGGAGCACCCACGCAAACATGGGGAGAACATGCAAACCTCAGCCCTTAATGACAATGTGACACGGAGCCTTGCAAAACTGTTAACCCCCCCGCCCCCTCCCCCCTGATAAATTCATAATTTGATTAGCCGATAATCTCTGATCAACGTCCTAAGATTAAGCTTTTTTGACACTGTTAACACTATGATGGAACTGAACCTGACACTTAATAAGTCACAGTAAGAACAACCGGTCTGGTACAATGTTCTAACATTCAGCAATTTAAATTGCTTACATTTCAATTTATCTTCTAATATGCGCCGTGAAATTACCAACCTCTTCTCTGGGAACTACCAACGGTAAACTTCACACCCGCACTCCTGCCCCCCTCTAACAGATCAGATAGACTTGCCCGAAGGAAACAACCACTTCCGATTGGCTAATACTATGTTTTTGTTAACCTTTACTTGACTGGGTTACTATAGACTATACTACTACTACTACTGCTGTACACAGGAAACATACTTCTACTACTGCTGTACACAGGGATCATGCTTCTACTGCTGTACACAGGGAACATACTACTACTACTGTTGCTGCACACAGGGTACTTGTTTGTCATTAACAGACAAGTTCACAAACTCTCACTAGAAACACCCAAATTGATTTTTAGAGGGACTGGGATGAAATGTAGGGGGGCTTGAGCCCATTGTGACACTGTATGCTGTATGCAACAGATGGATATGTAGTGTGGATTTGTGTGGACACACTTGACCTCCTTTTAGCTGAGACGCTGGCTGACTCCAGAGCTTTAAACTGAGTCCGCCATCCACCCTGACTGCTGCATGGTGGTGTGGGCTGTCAATGTGGGCTTGTTGTGTGGGTGACAAGAGCATTAACATGAATTTGAGTTATTTGAACTCTTTTTTTTTTTTTTTTTTTAAATGCAGCTGTTCCGCAAGGACATTCCTCTGGAGATCAAACTCACCACAACTAACAGCAACAAAACCCCACGCAGAACAAATGAACTCTGAGAAAACAGGGTCATGTTAAGAAACCCAAACCCAAAATTAGCAGTAAATTACATCATCCTAACCAAAGAAATGTTCCAGAAAATGATCTGGGAAATTCCAGCCCGTTTAAAACAAATGTACAACAAAAAAAATTGAAAAAGAAAAGGGAATCAGTCCATCCAAAATATCCTCACTTTGTGTCAGTTGATTTATGTTTTATTAGCAATGTGAAATTATTAATTACAAGTATTAAGTATTTATTTGTTGTATTGACAATGTACTGTTATATGTCTTTTGTGTGGTCCTCAGTAAAAATAATTACAAAAGTATCAACTAAATGGAATACAATTTTTTTTTCTCTTATACGACTTTAGGACTCGTGCTGCGTCTATGCTGTGGGACACTTGAAGCATAATCAGTTATTCTAAATAGTGAATTCATTCTTTAAATTTGAAACCGACAGAAGCCTAGAACAACACCAGCTCAACAAGTAGCTAAGTCCGTTGGGAGTTGGTTTGGGAACCAGAGGGTTGCAGGTTCAAGGTACGGAGTGTGGATAGGTAGCTGGAGAGATGCCACTTCACCTTCAGGTGCTCTTGAGCAAGGCACTGTAACCCCACTGTAAGTTCCTTACGTATTTGTCCAGAGAGGCTTAGTCAACTAGATTTATATTTTACACTAGGGTCCTTTTTGCTCTGTCCGCCATTCGGTTTCCTTTGGCCCAAGTTAGCATTAACTATTCACAAACACACAATATGAAAATTCATATTTTCATTTTTTACATTAACAGAAATAAATGACACCCATTAAATGTACTCCCTTGAATACATTTACCTTGATCATTTTCTTCCATGGTACTCATATGCTCCCGTCACATAAGTACTCTATTGCTGTGTTCGGCAATTTAAATATAAATATTCCCAGAGTTAGCTTTTTGTAGTGTCCTGGAAATTATATATTTTTCTTATGAGACCATATACAGGTAGCATTTTGTTTTGAGGTGCGTGTAATAATCAGTAATTATTAGTTAATAAGACATGTATATTAACATTAACTGTTAATTACCACAATACAAGCACCTTAAAAAAAATGTTACCTGCGTATAAGATAAGATGGGATATGATGAGATGAAATAAGGACATGAGATGAATTAAAATAAGATAAGATGAAATAATATGAAATAAGATCAAATGCATGACAATGAAATAAGATGAGATGAAATAAAATGAGCTGTGAGGAAATAAGACTAAATGACATTACAAGCATTTTGATTAAACAGGATGAGATAGGATAAGAAGATGTGATAAGAGAAATTAAAAAAAGATAAGACATGAGAAGAGTTAAGATGGGATAAGATAAAAAAAAGCTGAGATGACTTAAAATGAGATAACATAAAAAGAGATGGGATGAGATGAGATGGGATGAAGTCTTTATTGATCCCCAGAGGAACAATCTACACGATTATATGGTTATCTGGTTTTAACTTTTCTGCGTCTTGTTTTGCATCCCATGCAAGGCCCCTTATGATCAGCTCTTCCTCTGTCCCCTAGTCTGCTCTCCACATGTCTGCGTCCACGTGGGACTCTTTATTGTGTGCATCTCAAGGTCTCCACTTTCACGGCAGTGGAACAGAGAGGCGTTTCTTTGGAAGCAGAGGCAGCGGCCTGCAGCCGTGGCCCTGCGCCGGGATCGCCTTACCCCATACAGCTCGGCTTTGTTATCGGATCTGCCGGGCCTGAAGGACACAGTGCATCATCTAACCCGCCTTAATGCATGCAAGATGTCCAATCAGCGCCGTGTTTGGTCATTACAGCCGCCCTCTCCAGGCCTCCTTCCTCCGGGCTGCGTGGCAGCACCCGGGTGACCCCTCTGATGATCTCCGGAGCAGATCTCTGTTCCCCATCCTCACATGGGACCCCTGTCCCAGGATTTATTTATGCACGGGGGAAACGCGCAGGGACATGGGTGCCCAACAAACATCAAACTCGTTAAATATTCCGTCCGAGTGGAAACGCTGCTGACTCCTATATCACACCTGATATGGAAGCAGCCCGCTATGGAAGCTGATACCTGTGGATTCCTTATGGCCGCTGACGTTTCTCCACATTCAGCTGAGAAAGATAAACCTACAGGGTCTGCATAATTTTTAGTTTTTCTGTGAAAACACAGTTGATAACATAATAGAAATTGAGGAGCTTCTCACAGCGGGAAAAAGGTGTGATGTTGAACTTAGAAACTGTAAAATTAAAAAAAAAAAAAAAAAAACAGTGGATTTTTTAAATTACCCGACCTGGAACTGTTAATTGCATTTGCGCATGCCCAGTTAAGTGCATTGTAAATAGAATACAACGTCTACTAGTGTTTAAGATTCAATATTATTTTATTAGCACAATTTACAATAGTCAATATTTTTGGAAATGCACTAGTGTTCTAGTCCCAGTTACCCAGCATGCATGGCAGTGTCCTGTCCCGCATACCTCCGTCAGTACACTGCTAATGTGCACTGACCACTGACTGCCGCACTGCCCACTGTCGATGGTTGGTATTGTCCCAAAAGGAACACTTATGTTAAAACAGTTACCGGTTGGCTCGCCAACCCTCTCCAAATCTTACGAAAATCTATTAACTGACCAGTTTCGATTAAAAAAAGATAAGTGACGGATTCAGCAACTGCAAGGCCTTTTTTTTCTAGTTCACCCAACACATTTCGGTGAACTATTTAAAAAAAAAATTGAGATAAACCAAATTCTTTCAACCAAATTTTCAGAAAAATAAAGTGGATTATTCCACACAACGCTTTTTGCAAGTAAAATAAATGATCAGCCCACTACTTTCTTTACATTTTCATGTTTTATTCAATTTCATAGCATTCAAAAAAATATTTGTTTTGAAAGAACGTTCAAAAAAGTGACAAAAATCTCGGCAAAAGCTTCAAAAGTGTGGGGGAAAAAGCCCACAAAAATGTCAAAAGGCGTAGAAAAAAAACAGACGAACATTGGAAAAAATGACAAAAAAAAAAAAAAATTCGGTTTGGAAAAAGACGACCGAAATGGTGAAAAAAAAGAAAAAAAAAGTATATTTTGACCCAGAAACACAATTAGTTGCACGGTCAACGTGAAGACAACCCACGGGTTAAGATAGGAGCGGTGATTGCTGGATCTGCTTCAGGTGTGTATGCAGCCACAGGTGTCCTGACGAAGAGCAAGAGAGAGACAGGAGCGACACACTCATTCAGCGGAAGAAAGAAAGATGGCAAAACAAAAAAACACAAGGGAGAGGGAAACAGACAGGAGAGGCAGCACGCCCAACCATGACAGGCTCTAAACATCTATATATATCCTTCTTACCTGTAAATAGTTTCCTTAAGATTTCAGACACCCCTATAGTGGACCATACCATCTTAACTGTGCATTGTTCGTGAAAAATTAAGCTGCATTCAAGTGCGGTTGGAAAAATTGAGATCTTAACGCAATTTGATGAAAGACAGTAACAGAAATTTAAAGTCTACTTGTAACACACAAATTGTTGAACAACCATTTACCAGAATGAAGGAAATTAAGTGTCTGACACTTACATTTTTATGGGGGAGTTATTTTGTGTCTCCCAAAGATGAGACAAAAGTTAATGTAGTTTTCCATTATTTTTTAGACTTTGTTTTTTCAGATTCAGTTTTTAGAGCATATGTGCTTCAGTTTATTCATTTTTTCAATGCTTATAGTTTAGTTTAGATTGGTTTGTCTTTGTTTTGGAATACGGACAAGATTAAAAAAGGTCAGAAAAAGTATTGTGTAATAATCACTCAACCGCAAAAATATGAAATGTAAATATGGTTTAATAAACAACACCAGTAGATAAAATGTAGCCTACATATGGTTATGAATATTTAAACAGTCAACACAAGTCGCAGCACTCAGTGCAGAATGTGTTTGACGTGTTCCAGGAGAAAAACCTAAACAGCCAACAGACTAAAGAAGACAGACATCAACAGACTAAAGAAGACAGACATCAACTGGTGTTTTCAGCTTTGGTTCGAGGAAAGTGTTGAACTTTTTGAAGTCAACCGACTCACACAGTTGTGTAGACATCCCAGTATTATTCCACGGATTAACCCACATTCCCCCCCCGCTTTTGGTGTTCCTGCGTATTAACTAACCAGCAAACGGGCCGCCTGTAGTGTTCTCTGTCCTGCGGTTGTCTCCGTCCTGCTGCTGGCCCTACTTGTCCATACATTCATGCCCGGAACGTTACCAGGGTTAGCTTCTGTTTCAGGGAAAGGGGGCTTGGCATTCTCCTTTATCTCGTTAAGGTAAGCTAGGTTAGCCTCCTTGTAAGCGCTTCAAAAACGTCAAATTTGTGGGATGTTTCTCCGTAATAAACTGTCCGCATATTTTACCACCTTCCACTGCAAGGCACTTGCTTTTATCTGACATAGTTGTAATCAAACAGGACTCTGCCGCTCTCTTCAGACTTTCAGTACCGCCATGACGCCAGGCGAGGGGCATGGACTAATTTGACATGGAATTTTGGAATTTCTGTGTTCCCTGCCAGAAACAATGTATGTCCATGGCAAAGACTGTATAAATGGTTGGAATTGTCACCTCTGAAAGATATAAAGAGTCAGTGTCAGTGGGGTTGAGGCTGACTGCAGAGGAGAAGAAACTGTTTTTTTAGGCCTTTTTGTCTCACAGGACTGAGCCTCAGTATATGGGCGCGCGCTCTACCAGGTGAGCTACCCAGACGCCCAAAAGACTTTTTAGGCTGTGAGGTTCTGGTCCGGAGGCCTCCAAACAATCATATGGCCAATCATATTAAAGCCACATTATGTTTCTATGCATGCATGCACGCACACAGAAAAGTTGTGCTTGAACTGGAAAATAATAACAATACCAATACAAGATGATGGCATTTTCTGATAGCAGTGGGAAAGCTTCTTCACTCAGGAGAGAAGTCGTGATTTACAAGGCAGCCACACAACACATTCATACCTACTGCAGTGAAAATGACATGTATCATTTCTCCCAAATGTCTCTGCAATGTGTTGGAGGCTCTGAATAAAATATCAGTCCGCAAAGGAAGTGTTGTCTGCAGTGTGCATACAGAGTTGCAGACCCAATTCCAAATCAAAAAGATATATTTTTTTTAGGTTTTTTTTTTTTAGGTCCCCACAGCAGCACTTTTTTTTTTTTTTTTTGCTGGAACTTATTTGAATATTTTAGATGGATTATAGTCTGTCTTTTCAGCGAAGGAATGGAATCTGCCAAAGGGAACAAAAACACAAACTGGGAGGCATTTCCAAAGCAGCCAGGTAATCCGACACAGTAGCAAGACCTTCAAAAACACACATGCACGCGCACGCGCACTGGAGGAAGACACACCAAGCGGGACAATCAATCACACATACACCCCTCCACCTGATTATGGAGTGAAGTAGACCATCAACACAATACGCAGCCACTCTCAGTCAGGTTTGTTGCCACATCAATCACCTGGGCTCCGGCCAAACCAAATACGAGAATACAGAAAAGCAGCAAATTAGGGTTTGTTTTTTAACTTAACTAAGCACATCTCCCTGTTTCTGCAGCTGAGTGCTCGGATCTGGTTGGGTGTGTTGGGTTACATGCATGCCCCCCTCCCACCGTAATCTGCTTAATGCCTTTGGCTTCCTGGGATGTTATTAATTAATAACACTAAGAGAATCAGAGCTGGTTTCCGTGGATGGCTTGCACACTTCTGCCACTACGCATCAGTTTCTCCCAGCAGTGCATTTAAATGCTTTCGGTGATGCCAGGTCACACACTTTCTGTCACCTGAGTCATTATAAGATTAAGGGTCAGTTCACTAAAATCAGAGAAACAAAACAATGGAAGGGAATGGAAATCTGGTTGTGCATTACTACTGCAAGTCTGGGTATTTTTGAAACGTGTTCAATGCCAAATTCACTTTTTTGAAATATTCTTACAATCCATAATCACAAGCATCTTTTTTAACAGCTCAGTGCAGTACAGAGAGAGATTCCTCCCCCTTTCCACAGGCTGTCCTTTATTCATTTAACATTTTTCAACTGTTTGAACAAAGTGCACAACGAGACATTCGTTATGTCAGTAAATGTACGATCACTGGAGGCAGCTGGGTCTATGGTTAGTTAGTTCAGGTAAGGTAGGTTAGTGTGTATATAAAAATAATGATAAAAAGTGATAAATAAGTGTGGGGCCATACATCCATGAGTAGGTCCCACATTACAGACTGCGTATGTTTTCTTTTACAGATTCTTCCTGTAGTTTGTAAACCAAACAAATCTAGATAGATTCAACTCAAATGTATTGCTGTGAATACATTTATTACATTTGATAAAATAAGTGAACAGAGAAAATTAGCTTTCACAAAAAATCAAAAACATACAAGTAGCTTTCATTTAAAGCTATACAAACTGAATCATGGAAAATGACTTTGATAATGATAAACCTTTTATTTTTCTGTTATTTTCCAGTATTTTTTTTATGGCAAAATATTACCTTTGTTTTACAGTATATGTTATGCTGGATATATTGCTGGATATATTTGGCCAATCCAGATGACCTTTGGAACCTTTTGGGACGTTGTGAGAGGCCTTTGAGTTTCCTCACGTTTGGTTGGTGGGTGTGTCTCTCATTCATTGGCTGTGTCCTAGATGATAGCCAATCAGCATAGACTGTATCTGGAGGAAATAAAAACGCAGGAGTTCAATGCACCGTTTCAGTTAAAAAAACTGTTGCTGTGTTTTTCGGGGCTGAACGTGGCCCTGATCACCTCAGACATGCCAATAGTTTTGGGATGAGATGGATCACACAATGGCATACGTAGACGTTTAGTTTTTAATGGTATTTTCTTAAAGCTTTCAGCAGCAGCATGAACGACAGTCTGTTCTTATTTGTTGTATTGGTTAGTGGAAAAACTACCTAAGTGAATGGATACCATTAATTATGTCTTTTTATTTGGGTTAACTGGTGCTGTAAGTTTCATTTGCCGTACACATAAAATAAGTGTCTGTTCCAACGAGCTTTGGAATTCTCTGAGTGACATTGTCACCACACAAAGACCCCGTAGGAGAGTTGTGTGTGTGCACAGGTTGCAGTTTACTATCAGTGATGTACACACCTGCTGACTATTTGTTGACGCTAAATCACAGTGTGACTTGTAGTACCTGAGCTTCAACCAGATCCTTTTACCTTACGGGGGCAGATTCAACTTTAATGGCCGGCTTTTGTTCTGGGGAGTCTACATGTGTGTTCTTACTGGACAGGATGTAAGAGGAAAGGATCCCCTGGTTTACAGGAGGGACAGGCTTTAAAGTCAACAACGCAGCTGTGTTTACCCAAAAGCCTTCAGAAGTGAGGGTCACTGCGGGGCGGGGGGGGGGGGCAGGGACAAGGACAAGAGGAGGTCATAACAGGCAGTGACGCCCCTCCCTCCAGATACAGCAGAAAAAGAAGAATAACTATGCTCTAAATGAGGGGTCTTCAACATTTTCAAGCCAAGGACCCCTTAAATTAAATGGAGATGTAGCAGGATCCTTAAATACATACGTTGTATAAAATGAAGTTGCATTCTAAACTGGGCCTACAATAATGTGCGGGCTGTAGAGCACGTATCTTCTGCAGGAGGTTCTCAGTGTCAATGCAGGAAAAAAAAAATCCCCAAATAAAAAAAAAAAAATCGTATTAATCTAACATAATTAGCAAATTAACTGCCCACTGATGATAGGCTGACTGGCCTTTTACGTAAGTTACTCACTAAAGTAGCCTTCCACAGATCCAGTTCATCCGGACGACTCACTGTGCCATATGTATCTCTATGTTTAAGATTAAAACAGGTTTTATAAAATCATGTCAACAATTCTTAGATATGTTAAAGCCATATTTGACTCTTTCAGACTATTCTTAAAAGGAATCCTCCTGTTAAGCCAGCTTCATTCCAAGTTTGGGGGAGACATCACATATCCAGTGTGTCTCACAGGTAATATCAGAGCATTCTAATGTAGGATTTTAAAATCAAGGGCTCAAAAATAAAGCTATAGACATTTTTCTCAGGCTGTTAAAGCCATATTTGACTCTTTCAGGCTACTCTAAAAAAGGAATCCTACTGTTAAGCCAGCTTCCTTTTTAAGTCTCGGTGAGACATCACCTATCCAGTGTGTCTCTCAGAAAATATCGGAGCATTCAGATGTGGGGTTTTAAAATAAGGTACTTAATAGTAAAACTATGTTGACATTAATTCAGGCTGTTAAAGTCATATTTTACTCCATTTCAGGCTACTCTCAAAAGGAATCCTCCTGTTAAGCCAGGTTCATTCCAAGTCTGGTTGAGACAACACATATCCAGTGTGTCACTCAGGTAATTTTGCACCATTTTAATGTAGGATTTTAGAATCAATGGCTCAAAAGTGAAGCTACATTGATATCTTTTTCAGGCTGTCAAAGCCATATTTTACTCTTTTTCAGACTACTCTAAGAAGGAATCCTACTGTTAAGCCAGCTTCCTTTTAAGTCTCGGTGAGACATCACATATTCAGTGTGTCTCTCAGGTAATATTGGAACATTCTGATGTAGGATTTTAAAATTAAAGCCTTGAAAGTCTGATTAATGCTAAATTTTAAATCTTTTTCCGGCTGTTAAAACCATATTATACTCTTTTTCAGGCTACTGTAAAATGGAATCCTCCTGTTAAGCCAGCTTCATTCCAAGTCTGAGGGAGACATCACATGTCCAGTGTGCCTCTCAGGTAATATCAGAGCATTCTGAAGGTCTTAAAAGTAAAGCTTTATTGAAACCTTTTTCAGGCTGTTAATAACTTATTCCATGCAAATAAACAATGTGTAAAGGCATTAGGTGGCACACACATTGTTGTAGGCCCAGTTTAAGATGCAACTTCAATTCATACAATATGTGTAGTAGGGGTTCCCTGCCCTGTCTCTCCTCCAGTTAAGGGGTCCTTGGCCTAAAACATGTTGAAGACCCCTGGCCTAAAGCCTAGAGATACAGGTGGCACAGTGAGTCTGGCCTTAGTGACTACCTTACCTATAGGCCGGCAAGCTGTAGGGATTTATTTTCTGATAATGTGTTGGTTTAATGTTAGGATTTAAAAAAAATTTTTTTAAACAATTACCAACAATTTGGTAATTGTTGGTAATTCCCAGTATCTCAGGACCTCCCCCCTTAAACCCTTGTTGAAGGTATCTGCTCTGAATGACTGTACTATGACTCAGAAGTCTGTCCTAACTTTTCTCTGTGCTCTGACCTCTGAGGTTTCACCTTACCGTGTTGTGTTGAGTGAACAATGGCAGACAAATCTAAACAACATGGAGCAGGATGCCTTTGCCCACCTCAGCGTTCTGGGCATCCAGTTCGACCTGCTCCGGTTTGGTTTTTGTCCTTGTAAAGAAACAAAGAGTCCTGGGGAGTCTGGGTGGGGACACTGTGTGCATGCGATAGAAAGGTGGAATAAACCTACAGAATGTCAGCACACTGTGTTAGTTAATTAATAAATGGACATTAAATACTTAAAATACAAGACAGACAAGAAGTTCACTATGAAAAAAAAAAATCAAGAAAAAAGCTACATAAATACTGTTAAGTAAATACTCTTGTCTGAAAGGGAGTGAAAAGGAAGCAAAAAATGTTCATACCTTTACGTCTTTAACTACAAAAATAACAAATATCAAAGTATTTTAAATCTATTGTTTCTCAACATGCAATAATACAACCCTATAGAGAGTTTTTACCGACATAACGTTCTGGGCGGTAACCCCGATTCGCGGCCATATTGGATGCCCTCGGCGTAAACAATTTAATGGAGTAAAATGGAATTTAGCCATGTATAAACAACAGAAAAGCATCAAGATACAAAAGGCATATAGGGAAGGACTTAGACCACAAGACAAGGCGCAATATTTTCAGAAATAAGGGTTTATTGGGGGCGCAGAGGTCTACGAGTTGGCTCCCTCTGATGACATCATAGCGACTCAAGGTGTAGCCAAGTGACTCAATAGTTTTCATTTCAAAGACACCCAGTTTGCTATCTACACTCTACCCTATCTGAGTGAGTTTGAGCTTTGCCAAACACAAGTGCCTCCTTTCTTCTCATAACTTCTGGTTTTCCTCCTGGTTTTGAAAAACCTTTCAAAGTCGATGATTTTGCAAATGTTTTTTTCTCGGTCTGACCTATTGGTACTACCTAAAATATGGCAATAATAACCATTTACCTGGATGATGATTGGGATCTACTTTAGTGCCTGTTTCTTGTTGTGATGCGGAGTACCTCCAATATGGCAACTTCCGGTCTGATGACGCGTCGCCTCTATGACAGAAAAGATTGTGAAATTCCATAAACAGTTGGCAATCAACTGATCACGCTAGTATTGCACCATTATCGTAATTACATTAATAATTTACTGCACCCTTATGTCTATGCAGTATTTATCAATCACGACTCAATTCTTAAAAGATCAGAACAAAGCTGAAGCGAGTTAATACAGAATAATACACTACCCTTCACTAATTTGAACATTTCTATTTATGAGCTACAACCTCCATCCTCTTTACTGTACCTCTGACAACAGTTAACAACCATTCAAATGCAGAACATTGTGCTGAGAAGCACTCTGAAGTCCTGTGAGAGACAGCTCTCAGGACTTGTGCTAGGTATTCAGTATTTTTATGCGCTAATTTCTTTATAAAACACTTCCCTTTCTGATTCTAAAATGATCTAGGTCCACAGCTGCAGGCTTAACTCTAATCTCCTAGAGCAGACGCAGGGCTGGCACAGGGGGAATTTGGAGGTTTTTAGTTACGTTTAGGAAAGTTTATATTCTACAATTCATATGCACACATAATGGTTATTTTTTAGGCTGATTCCAAATATATATTTAGACTGAATAAACTCTTCCTTGTGCGGCTGTGGATCAGGTGGTAGAGGGGCCGAACCAAGGACCAATCGGGAGGTTGGTTGTTTGAGCCCTTGCTCTGCAGTTCCATGTTGACGTGTCCTTGGGCAAGACACTGAATCCCAAGTTGCTCCCGATGCTGCCCCATCGCCGTGTGAATGTTTATCTGATGAGAAGGTGGCACCTTTTACGGGATCATTGGCCACAGTGTATGAATGTGTGTGAATGGTTGATGTACTATGTAAAAGTGCTTTAAGTAGTTGTTGAGACTAGAAAAATCCTACATAAATACAGCCCATTTATGTTTAATATGCCTTTTTACATTTTTGTCTTTTCCACAAAATAATGAACTGTCCTTTCCAGAGGATGTACACGCATTGACAGCAGAGCAATATCAATAAAAAATAAAAAAACAACTTCAACTCACAGTCACGTAACTGTTCTGAGCAGTATTGCCAAGAAACCTTATGACAGCCGAATGACAAAACTGAATGACAGCTAGGCTATATACACCAGCTGATGCAATTACTGCCTTCATCAGCTGATTGTCAAAAGGCTGTGACGATATGCCACGCATCAAGATCAGTTTACACAAATTGTCAGTTTCCAATGAGTCTAGTTTCCTGTAAATGTTGCTGCATTAATGCACAATTTATCAAAACAAAAGTTAACATCGAAATCCTAAATTTGGCTCGGACACAGGCCAACATAGAAATAAGTGAATAAAGAATAAATATGAAGAGCTAGAGTTCAGCAGGGTGACATCTTCCTCTGAGCTTTGGAAGGTTTTATCCAGGTTGTGTTTGTTTTGCTTAACTTTGGAGCTTTTGACCTAATGTCGGTGGGTTCTACAGACGGCTGGAATTATGAGAGTCTGACGAACAGCACATTTCTTTTCAACTTATTTCTAGGGTAAGTGGTTTTTATTTGGCTTTTTTTTTAAACTAAACATTTTTTTTAAACTAGCCTGGAGTATCGGGGGTTAGGAGGGTTAAAGGATGGGGGACAAAATCCACAGTCCAAAACATTTTAAACTTTTTGCAGAAGAGGCTGCAACAGTGTGTTGTGAAATGTATCCTTCCACCACAGCTCAGCTCAGAAACACAAAAAGACTTTGGAGGATGCTCACTTGATTTGTCAAAGCCTGACTGTTGAAGCCTGAAATTAGCTTCAAATAAACTTTGGGATATGTTTGGTTCAGAAGGACGACTGTGGATTTTGTCTCCCATTTCTTCAACAGGAAGCATGTAAGGAGAGATCTTTTCATGGCCAATTGGGACAGGAGAAACGAAGACAGCAAGAAAAACCTGTTATGGCGTTTGCATGGTGTTTCTGTGGGGCCTTTAAAAGTAAAAAAAAAATAAAAGTAAAACATATCAAAATCGCAGGCCTTTCAAAAATCATACATTTGCTGAAGTATTTTGTTTTAGGTCTTAAATCATTTCCAACCGGTCTTTGTTTTCCCATGCCAGTGTAACGCTTCCTCTTATGCTCATGGAAATGTTCCCACAGCGATAGAATGCTTTCTATTATTCCGTGGTGTTGAAGTTCTGTCGCTAGTCCAAACAAATTACACTACAAACTACAAATTAGATCAACATGCAACTTATATTGGAGCCGATCCAGACACCAGTCCTATTCTATAATGCCAATGAGGAAATCGGGGAATAGGTCTCAAATTTCATTCATGATTCATAATTCAAAATGGTCTATTAAAGTCTAAAATTTGACTTGGTCAAACCTGTTAAAACCCTGTATGTGGCTGTCGTTTGAAGACAGTCCTATGTTGATATATAGAGCTAATTGCAGGCAGATTGTTATATTATTGGTATGTCTAGTTGAAATACCTAAAGAAAGATTTTGTAAGACTTTTACAACTGAGAAACACATGCAGTATTACACTATTACTTTGTACAGGGAGATTAGATGTATATTTGCCTCACTAAAACGTGACAGCAGTAACTCTTGCGGCTCCACTCTGCTGCAGCACCTGTCGTCATACACTGCATAATGCTCGACAGCTTGATCATAATCCATTTAGTCTGCCAAAATCATCTTTACATATTTATGCCTTGTGTCTGATGGGGAAAGATCAGAACCTCTAACAACATGTTTAACTACTCTTTTATACTTTGCGTTGTTCCTAGTCAAAGTAAAAGAGAAAAAGCATAACATCCTGGAAAGAAACATCTGATGTTAGATATAATATAAGATAAGATGGACGTTATTAATCCAACACTATGGGAATTCCCTTGTTTCAACTCAAAAGTAAAAGGCACACACATCAGAATAACACACATAACAGGATTAGGAATAGAAAAAATCAAGACTTATAATAATATTGGTAATATGTACACTATAAACACCCTTGTTTTCAACAGAAAGGTAATACATATATACACTATATATACATATATACACTATATATACATATATACACTATACATATATACACTATATATATATATATATATATATATATATATATATATATATATATACACATATATATCTACACACACACACACACACACACACACACACACACACACACACACAGTATATATACACACTACACTAGACAAATTATAAATGCAACACTTTTTTTTTTGCCCCCGTTTTTGCATGAGCTGAACTCAAAGATCTAAGACTTTTTCTACGTAAACAAAAGGGTTATTTCTCTCAATTATTGTTCACAGATCTGTCTACATCTGTGTTAGTGAGCACTTCTCCTCCGCCAAGATGATCCATCCACCTCACAGGTGTGGGAGATCAAGAGGCTGGCTAGCCGGTTTGTTTTCAATGTACCACTGGTGGTTCGAAATTGGAACGCACCATAAAAGGACGTTATTACTTGCATTAAACCGTCATAAACACGCTCAAGTCATACATAATCACAAGCTTATAGTCTTGTGATTCCATCAAGCCCCCGCACAAAGCATAAGGTGACTCACAACGGTTATAATCATGTTCTGAAGTAAAGAAACACAGAAAGATTTGAGTCTAATCGAGTGGGTGTTTCCTACCTGTCTCCTCGTTTCTTTAATCACAGCAATGAAAGATCGGCAAAAACTTTGTTTTCCTACATGGCCAACCCTCCAAGGAATTAGAATATCCAAGCCTTGTAATCCATAATTATCTGGTCCCCTCACAATCTTGTAGTTTCTGGCCAAGTTTTGACCTAGAGAAATCAAGATAGTGCATCATTTCTTGATTTTTATCGCTTGTACCTTTTTCCCTGTGCGGGCTAGAAAGAAGGTCGACACACCATTAGAATCTGTGGCGTGTGCAGATTCCAATGAACCTTG